>NW_004955403.1:7980375-7993162 GCF_000276665.1 Chinchilla lanigera
CGGCCGGCTCCGTGTGCGCTGCGAGGCTGCGGGCACCGCGCTGCGGAGGAGAGGCCACGCCCCTCCCCGGCCGGGGGCGGGGCCAGGGCGGGGCCGACTGGGACTGGGAGAGGCCGGGTGGAGCCTGGAGGGGCGCGGTCGGTGGAGGGCGTGGCCCGCCGAGGACTGGGACTGGAGGAGACGGCCGGGGGCTGGGCTAAAAGGGGCGGGACCTATCGAGGGGCTGGCAGAGGGCGGGACCTAAGTATTCAAGACAGGGCTCGCCCCGCCCCGCGAACCTGCAGCTCCTCCCCTAAGCACCTCCCTTCTGCCAGCTCCACAAACGGCACAGCGCCCCCCAGCGGCGAGGGCGCCGCGAGGGGAAGAGCGGAGGGGCGCTGGCTTCCTACAAGCATCCTGTCAGAAATGCAGGGTCTGCCAGCTAGCCGCCAACCGTGGGCACCTGCAGGCGGACAGTAGGAGTGCTCCCAAGGTTTTCTAGATACGCATGCCCAAGAATATAAAACAAACATTGATTTATTTGGGTGGGGTACCGCACGCCTCTGTAATCCCAGCTCTCTAGGAGGCTGAGGCAGAGGGATCGCATGTTGAACCCCAGCCTGTGCATTTTTTTGGCTTAGCAAGACCCTGTCTCAAAATATAAAAGAGCCAGTGATGTGCTCAGTGGGAAGGCTTTGGATTCAATCTTCAGGGCAGTAGATACGTAGGTAGATAGATGATAGATAGATGATAGATAGATAGATAGATAATAGCTAGATGATAGATGCTTGATAGATAAATGATTGATAGATAACTGACAGATAGATAGATAGATAGATGATAGACAGACAGACAGACAGGAGTGGCCGTGCACTTGCAGGCGTGCATTCACGTATGTTAATTTGAAGGAGTCTGTTGGGTGACAAGCTACGTCTTCCCTTGCAAGGGTTTTAGCATTGGGAAACCCACCTCATCTCACGAAGGTTGAGGGGACTCGGCCTGGTTCTGATCGGGACGGGGCAGATGTGTAAGGGGCACTGCGGAGGCAGCATAGTCAAGTAGGACCCCGGTTTCTCTGGCCAGCTGCCCTGCGGCCACACTGGAATTTAGAGCAAGCCACTCGATGTGGTGTCAGTTTCTTCCTCCCGGAGGAAGGCAGGGTGCTTGTCCAAACTTACTCACTGGGTGAGGTGAGGATTAACCGGCTGAGGTGTGAAAAGTACTGTAGACACTGTAATTATGGCTCATGAGTCGAACTCCTTTATCCTGTAATGAAATAAATTGCCATAAATGGGGCCAGGTTTGAATGGACTGACCTATATCTGGAAACTGTCACTAAAATGAGGTGAACCAAGGAATCCAGACCATATATAGAAACCTGCTCCCACTGTGGTAAGAGCCACTGGCCCTGAGATTCGTCAGATGCCGCCAGGAGAGTGCGGACCGAGCACACCTACTTGGAACTGCACCATCGGCCACGTCACCATCTGCCCTCATCAGCTCAGGAGTACAGTTGGCAGGGTTGCCTCTACACTGACACATTTTGAGTACTGGGGACCACTTCTTGTTTTCTTTTTCCACTTTGGTTTACTCTTCACAAAGACTGCTATTTTTGTCCTACAGACCAGGAAAGCCAAGGAAGCAAGGTCTTCCGGCTAATAAGTGGCTCTGGTGTTTTGAAGCGGTGCGCACCCCTTGTTCAGCACACCTCTCATTAAGGGGTGGTGTCTGATTGCCCTCCCCTTGCACACGGGCTGGACGTGGTGACTTGGTTCTAACAAAAAGAACGCAGTAGACATGATGCTGGGTGACTCTGGAGCCTGGGTCACTCCAGGAGACGCGTCTTCCCCCTGGCTGTCTTGGGACGGATGCCCTAGGGGTTCACCTCAGCTGAACGCAGAGGTGCTGAGCTGAGCCTGCAGCCAGTATCAGCTGCCACACTGTGAGCCAGGGAGCCTTTAGAAGGTTCCCAGACCTGGGGACACGGGCCACATGGGAGGAGAGACCCAAAGAGAGCACCCAGCTGAGCCATCCGTCCCCAGAAACATGAGGGTAGCAATATAGTAAAAGTTTGTCACCAGAGTGACCCTGGGGTGTTCTGGGGCAGCAGACACTTGGGACAGTGGCCTTCTGACGCCACACCCTCCACGGTTTGCAGCAAGCACACACCCTCGGGTCTTGATAACCTGGCAGCAATCAGACCCTGGAGACCCAGCCTCACTGCCCCTGACACCTGACACCAACACCAGGCCACATGTCTTAGGCTCTTTGTCCATCTGCCCATCCCACTTTGGGTCCAAGGGGACCGCATACAGCAATGTGGCAGTAGAAACACCTCTGACCTCTGCTGGCCAGTACAGCTTTTTAAAAATTGCAGGCATGCAGATGGCAGGTTTGCAAATCTAAAATGGAAACAAGTCTCTTGGGAGCTGGGGGAATTCTACCACCTCTTGGTCAGGTTTTAGTAAAGAGTAGGTTGGAACACGAGCATGCTCAGCAGGACTACTGGGACGATGAAGGCGTTTGGGGTCCTTGCCTCAATGTGAGGAACGAAGGGGCACCATAGTTCTGACCTTACAGAATGGGAAATGTCAAGGCTTCTTTCCTGTTTTTCAGCAAGTTTGAAAAAGAAACTACCAGAAACTGTTGAACTTCTCCTAATAAACACTGGTAAAATTAATTCAGAAAACTATTAGGAAGCCCTAAAAAAATGCTTCCAGAGCAAAGCCACAATGCTCTTTTTTTAAAATACCATTAACCTCGTTCTCATAAATCTCAAAATTCAAACCTTTTTTGTTTGTTTCTGTTGTTTTTTGTTATTGTTTTCCTGAGACAGGGTCTTGCCATGCAGTGCAGGCTGCTCTTGAACTCACTTATATAGCCCAGGCTGGCGTTGAACTCATGGGAGCTTCCTGCCTCAGCCTCCTGGGTGCTGGGATTTCAGGCATGTGCCAGTATGGAGCCAGGTGGCTCCAAAGTTCTGAAGACCTATCATAAGGCTTTAAAATACCTTCACCTTCCTGGCTGTTCTTTTCAAATGTCAATCAATCAACAACTTTTGGATTTAAGATAAGCAGATTAAAGTTGTTCTCACAGTTGTCAAGGGAGATAAATCCATCCACTTTACAAAAGCTTTTCTTTTTACTTTCCCCTCAATCTCTTTAGGGGAAATAGAATGTATGAAGAAGCAGAAAGACTACTATTAATAGTTTAGAGTGAGAAACATAAATGATCGCATTACGGGAGTAAGAGAATATAGGAACTGTCTTTTCCCTCAACAAAAACATGCAATGATTTTAAAATGTGCAATGATTTTAATTAAAACAATGGAAGTCTTACAGTTCTTGTGGAAAATATAGATATAAAAGTGCTACAGGAAGAGAATTACTACAAAGCACATAGGATTCTCTTTCCTTGGTTCTATTTATCTGAGCCCTTAAAATATATTTTAAGGAGTTCAACCTCAGGAAAAAGACTAAGGAAATGACCTGATTCTGCCTCACTTTGATATCTGCAAACCCAGTCGTGGGCTAGAAGTCATGATTTCAGATTTTCTCACAGGCCCCATCTGCCATGAACTCTGCTGTGTATACACCGTCCCTCCCTAGTGTCTAACACTCTAAGCCTCTGCAGTCACATCTTCCCTTCTCATCTACCCGTCCTTAGCTTCACCAACTTCACCCATCCTCTGAGACCAAACCTGGTGCCCCATTCCTGCCCGCCCTCCCGGGCTGGACCTGGCCTCCTCTCGTGCTCACACCATGACTCAGCATCCCAGGGCCTATTCATGTGCTCCAATCTCTGAAGTCTTCCTACTGATGCTTCTGTAAATGTTTGGTTTCTCCAACTAGGTCGTAGGCCTTGAGATTAAATCGGACAATCAGCTGGAAAACACCAGGTCCAGGGCGACAGGAATAATCTCGCCCATTCCAGGCAATATCCACCCCAGCTAACAAACAAGTCTTAGCGTAGTGTGTCCCGGAGCTATTCCTAGCCTTGTTAATGTTAGCTTGTGAATCCCTCACAATACCCCATGAGGTCAGTTATCATTGTTACCCCGCTTTAGAGAGGATGGAAGTGAGGCAAAAACATCCAACTGCTTATCTGACAAGTGGGTACCCACCCACTCTCAGTCCACCTGCCCCCAGAAGTCTCTTCGCTGTGGCTTACGTATGATCTGCCCTCTGGGAGCATTTCATCTGGGAGGGCTTTTTCTCTTTTGTCTGCTAAGGTGAGATTCATCTTACTTCTCTGTACCTCTTTGTTTAGCACAGTCTTCCAAACACAGTAAGCACTGAATCAGTAGTTCTGAGAAAGTTGCATAGAAAAGAAAATCTTTTTTCTATAGAGGGCTTTGAAAATAGGTATTTAATGTTTAAAGTATTATTTGAAATTGAGGTTAGGTATTTTTTTAAATACCTTTCTCTATAGCGTCATCAGCCTTCAGGACCTAAGAGTAAAAATACAATTCAGTTACTCTAAGTATTTAAAAAGCCATAGCTGACTGGCAACAGGAATATTAGAGGGTAAAAAGACAGAAGGAAATTGTCCTAGGCAGAGATATTCACTAAAGTTTTGGAGAGAAGAATTCAAAGAGCTCAGAAATAGGGTTTTTAGTAGGTACTAGATTATTTTAAAATAAAAAACTATTCTTCAAAAAATATGATGGTGGAATTGAGCACTAAAATTCAACAGTATAACTCAAAAGTGTAATTTTTTTCTTCACAAAATGCATTTGTCTAGATGTCAAATAAATTATAGACCCATTGCCAGGGAATTTAAATTGCCCAGATTTTTTCCTGTGACGTTTTATATTTTAGCATTTTGTCACTTCAACTAGTAAAAGGATTGTCGTTTTCATTTCCTCTTGGGCTGTGGCAGGCTAGTACTATTATGACAAAATCTTGCTGTGAAACAATAAATCAATTTGAAAAATGGCTAAACTTTCTCCTGATTTTTTAAAAAACCATTTTGATCTTTCTAGTGATAATCGGGGAGCTTGTCGTCTTGTTGCTGAGGAGCTCTGAGGAGGGCGGAAAGGGAAAGCAAGCATGGCGTAGGAAAAAATATGGCTGCCTGTAAAAGTGAAGAGCCATTGGCAGACACAGGAAGTAACGTCCTGTGCTTCCTTCTGGCCCTAAAGCTCAAAGTTGATTCATTTCGATCTGGTGCCTCCATTCACTGGAGGTGTCAGCCTAGGAAATTACTGAGAGAGAAAGGTAACCTGTAACTCAAAAATGTCTTGGTTTATCACCAACCAAGATGATTTATACAACTCCAGGTGGCAAAACCAACCAAAGCTGAACTTGGAATATAAAGCAAGGGTTAGCACCAGCTTGCCCGCTGTTTCTGAGGTGTTCTCAGGCTTGATCCGTCAAAGATGGGCAGCTCAGCGGGTGGGATTTCCATCTGTTTGGTTCGGTGTTGAGCTCCCCTGTCCTCAGAGTATACTACATACTCAGTACATACTGTAGAACTGATAAACTAATTTCACAAATTATCGTTATTTTAGGTAGGTTAAACCAGCTTAGAATTTTAGTCAAGACTTTCAGGTGGACCTCAGGCAATTGTAAAGAATGTCCAGGGTTAGAGATGTCGTTCGAGTGTCTGAGCCCTTGCCTAGCATGCTTGAGGCCATGGGTTCAATCCCCAGCATTATGAAAATAAAGAAGAATTTCTGAAAATGAGGTAGAGGGAAAGCAGAATTTGCTGATGGATTTGCAACAGTGATCTTCTTAAATTCTGAGTAAAGCTAGTAAAAAAATAATGAAGAGAGTTAATAGCAAACACCACACAGAGAAAAAAGAACTAAACTGTGTGTGCCAGAAAAACAACTCCCAAAATAAGTGATTTTTTTTTCTTCTATTAGACATGAGGAAATGAGCTGCTTCTTTGCAAATCCTTTCTCGTCAAGGTAGCTCAGAGACAGGGAGACACCGTGCTGGAGGGGCTGACCGCCTTCTCCCCAGGGCAGAGCCTCATCCCACCCCCACCCTCCCAAGTGACAGCACTGCAGGTTTTCACAGATCCCCAGTCTGGATCTGAGATGACACTGACACATTCTTAGGCTCTAGCATTTCCCACTGGCTCTCTAAGTTGCTCCAAAAACGCTCAGTGTCTTGAAATGTCTTCACAACTCTTATTACCCTCAAAGGGTGCCTCCAGGGTCCTACATGCTTCTGCGAGTCCCCAGTTTTGTGGAAGTGGAAAGCATGCTTTAGAATGTGGCAGTTTTCTCTGAGACGTTTTATTAGCCTAATGCAGCTATCACCACGCAGATTTACCCTGGCAGGGGGCGGACAACCTCTTTATTTCCTTGCTATCTAAATACTCTAGGTCTGTCAGGGTAAATTTGTTCAATATTGTGTTAGATTTTGATTATCACACATGTAAGAGTCTTAACCCTGGGGACTCCTTCCATTCTGTTACCTTTTTTAACTTCATTTTTAAAAATTTTTATTAGTACATATTTGTGGTACATAAGGAGTACATTATGTGGGGAATTGCCTCCTGTACATATTGCACCTGGCCCTTTTTACCTCCACTTTCCTTCTGCTCCCTCCCACCTCCCCACCGTCCCTGGAACCCCTTCCCATCTGCAAAAGGTCTACAGACCCATGTGATCAGACCTCACTGGCCCGGGACAGAGTAGTGGGGTGGATGACGTTTGTCCTGCATCCTGAAGCCCGGTCGGCCCCCAGCATCCAAAGGGCACTGGTCCTAGAGCACCCCCATGGACACATGCTCAAACCTTTTATGGGTCGCCCAGTGTGGTATTCACACAACCAGTGCGTGACCTCCCGTACTTTGTCATCTCTAGATGGCTTTATAACAACCTGATGTAAATGGTATGCAAATTGGTGTTAGGCTGTAAGGAACAATGACAGGGGGAAAAAAAGGAGTGCAGAAAACATGCAAATTTTTCCCTGAATAATTTCAACCCTCATGTTAGTGGATCCACAAATGGCAGACCCCGCAGAAACAGAAGGTCAGGTAAATTATCATCTGTCGCATCTCGTCCCAAGGGTGGGAGGTGAATGGGACAATTAAGACCTGTGACCTCAGGTTGGCAGCTTCTTGGCCGTTCCTCCCCTTTCCTCTGTACCATGCTCCCATGCCCAAGCCCTGGTGTCCCCAGATTCAGACCAGCGCTGTGCATGCCGAGTTCCAGGCCCAGCACAGTCCAGGGGTGCAGTTCTCAACAAAGGATTAGGACTCGGCCTCCATCTTCCCCTCTTTCCAACCTTCCGTTGTAAAATGTCACATCCTCAAAACCTGAGTGACTAGAAAGACACTCATCCACAGTTTTGTAATCAGTAAAGTATCAGAGTCACAACTTGAGTCATCTTTCCAGGGCTGTCCTCCCGCGGTGGGCTTTGAGATTTCAAGCTATATTTACCTCTTTTTCATACAAATGACATTCACATTTTTAAATTAAAAATTCATTATTTATAATGAAGAAAAATGATAATAGAATCAGGAATATTGTTAAGGCTATTTTCATCTTGGACAAAATATATGACCTGTACAGTTTTTGTTGCTGTTTTTCTGAAAATGTTCCTACTAAATAAAATAAATACATTTTCCTGTGCTGTCCCTAAAACATTTCCCTTTGAACACTTCAGTATTTGGTGATCTTTCCCATCAGAGTATGTTTGCAACTGGCAGATGTGACAGCCGCTGCATGCTGAGTTTGTACCAGAGACCCACGGAGAGCACCTGCTTTGAATGCAGGTCCTTGGGTATTTTCCTTGCACGGATTTCCAGAACAGACTCTTTCGTCCTGTTTCCTGAAGCTGTGTGTCCCCAGGGAGCAGGCACCGTGGGGGAGGCCTGGGGGTCCCTCGGGGTACTGAGGCGCTCTTCCCGTCACATGCCTAGTGTTTGGCCTCTTTAAAGAAGAATCAGGGCATTGGAAGTACAACTTTTGAAGGGTGATCCTTCCAAGGTCTTTGGGCCAGCTTGACAGGTTTGCTTTAAGACAAATGAGGGAATGGGGAGCTGACACAGGTGGGCGGTAGGACGAGTGTGTCTGTTAAGCCCTCAAAACTGACTGGCCTTCCTCCCACATGTGACGGTTATGTATGGCCCTATGTTCTGTGCTCCTCCACAGTCCGTATGGTGAAATCCTAACCTGCAATGGGATAGTATCAGGAGGTAGGGGGGCATCATTAGGGTTAGATGAGGTTATGAGGATGGAGCCCCCAGGACGATATGAGTGCCCTCTGGGGACTCAGTGAGAAGGCAGTGATGGGCTGGGAAATGCCCTCTCAGACACCAGATCTGCCAGATCAGACACTTGGTCTTGGACTTTCCAGCCTCCAAAATGATGAGATATAACTGTGTGTTGTTGAAGCCACTCAGCATATGATATTTTCATTATAGAAGCCCAAATTAATATACGCAATATACGGATACGCACATGGAACATTCAAAGCCCAAGTAGTTGCTTTCTAGGCTGATTGCCATAGCAAACACCATTGTTCCTCCTGGTTTGCATTCAGTAGTTCATCTCTGACCTCTTGCTCTTGAAATCAACCCTAGCACTTTCGGACTGTGTCCCCAGCCACCATCACTGTGCTGAGTACTTAAGTGAACCCTACCTTAAGAACCCTGGGAGGGGCTGGGGCAGGTCAGCATCTTGAAAAGCGGGTGATGTTTTATATCATACCATAAATATATTTTGGGGAAAAATTACTTTTCCAACATAAGTATCTACAGTGAGGAAGAAGAAGTCTGCTTGGAGAGCGGAAGGACTGAGACCTTTGTGCTGCGACCCGCTGTGAAGAAGAGCTCTGACTGATCAGAATTTTGAGGTAATAAAGTTGAATTTTTGTGTTCATTGGGAAGGAAGGGCTGGGTTTGAAAAACTCTTTCTCCCAGAGTCAAGTGTTTAAAAGCTTAGTATGTGGTTTCCTCTGCTTTGTCACCACTGTCATCCTCCCACACCCTCAGAGGTTTGGGGTGGTCCTGGGCCCTCCGCTGCCCAATGCACCCTACCTCTCTCTGGGACCTCCCTGCTCGTCCACCTCTGTCCATCCTCTGCCTTCACCACTCCTGCAGCTCGTCCCCACTATCATTCGGGATTTCTCTGCCTGTGCTCCTCACATGTCAGTTCCCGGCTCTGTTCTCAACCTCTCTTCCCCTCTGTCTCACCCACACACCAGGCACCCCACTGACGATCCCCAAATGTGTATTTCTAAGCCCAGGTTCTGTGTATTTGAGTCTCCTGCACATCTTCCTCAAATCCGAGCTCCCCACGGAAGCTCGCAGTACCTCAGACACAACACGGGATGAAAGCGGCATCTCCACCCGGCCTCGGTCCAGGCTTTGCCCTTTATTCCTCGCCCGCCGAGCGGCACCACCATCATCCCAGTCACGCACGCCGGAAGCCAGCATGTGCTGATGTCATGAATCCCATCTCTCTGGGATGTCTGCTGATAAGCCACCTCCTCCTGCCCGCTGAGCCCTGCTTCCTCCGGTGCACTCCCGCCCTGCCCTCCCCTCCTAAAGCCCTGCCCTCGGGCTGTCCACTGCTGGCCTGGCACTCGGTGACTGTGCCCCTTTCCGGCTCAGCGCCCCTCAGCCTCCCACCAGGGCTTCTGCCCCAAGTTCTCCCCATTCTAAGACTACCCAGGACTTTCTGCCTTTGCAAATACTCTGCATGCTGCCAGGGAGGCTCCTCCGGTTGCAGGCCTTGGCCAACTCTTTTTCATTCTGAAAATCATTCCATGTTCAGCAAAGTTCTCCTGACCACCAAAGAAAGGAGCGCTTCTCCCGAGCTCCACTGACACGCTAGGCCTCGCTCATGAGTGCAGCACCCGCTAGTCAAATAATCAAGTCACCTGTCCAACCGGCAGTCTCTTTGACTGCACCAAGACCATTTGGAAGGCAGAATCATGTTTTCCATTTCCTAATTCCCAGGTTGAACATCATTCTTGTGATATCACAGGCACTCAGTGATGCTACTATATCCATGCGTGCCTGGATGAGGACAAAGCGTTGCCAGAATTTTCCATCACTGCTGCTACACAGCTCTTATCGCTCAATTCGAGAGGTCACTCAGTCTTCTCGTAGCGAGCCCAGAGAATCTTCTGTGCGATATCCTCTTCCAGAAAGCTAACCTAGAATAAGTAGCTACAGTGTTTAAAATAAAGCCAGTTTTTCACTTTTAAACAATCTGTGACCTGATATCTTCTGTGCCTCAGCCATACACTCCCACGTCTGGATAGTAGAGAATTCTCAGTTCTGTAAAAACAGATCCACTCAGCCAGTGGGCCAGCTCATCACTCGGGCTCCGTGCGTGCTTTTTGCCCCTGCTTCAGAGTTGACACATACTTTTTTCCTAGTTTTCCTGCCCGAGTCAATCCATGGTATTTTTAATCTATAAACTTTTAGCTCAGAAAGATTTATTGGGCCACTTGAAAAACTTATTTCTTGCTTACATGGGATTGAAAGCTCACAATGGCTCAGGATCAATTACATTTCATCTTTTCAGTACTTATTTCACAGTCGAGCACTTCTCAGAGTAATGAACTTGAGTCCAGCCCCTGACAAGCCAGAGCAAAGGCCAAAAGAATGAGCAAAATAATTCAGCCTGGAACCCACCCGGGAGAGCAGATGTGGTGCGACTAGTATGGTGTACATGTTGCACGCGTCCCGAGTCAGTCCCCAGACGGAAGTCTTGGGTCACGGCTCTTTCACCACAGGAAAGCAACATACACGTCCATCTGACAATAACGCTCCATAAATCTCTGCCCCAGTCACACAGCTTTGTCTCGTGTGTTGCCAGTGAGAAAGGAGGGTCTCTCAAAGGAAATGACTGTTTCCTGCGCAGAAACTTTTTAATGCCCCTGTAGAGAAGTCTCCTCGCACAAGTAAAACATGGAAATGTCAGGATGAGTCCAGAGCACCTGCCAGCAAATAGAGTCTGATAGATTTTGTATTTTGAAGTTAAATTCATCACTTAAAAGGAATTGAAATAGAAAATAAGTTACAAGACAGTAGTTCCATGCATCAGCCATCACCTGGGGGATCTTGGATGTGAGTGGAATCATATGTGATCTCAATCACATGGGTTGGTCATGGGATTTGTTATCTGGGATGGTCAACATGCTGAGATGTATGTCACAGGACATGCATCTGCACATGTGTGTGTGTCCATGTGCACACAGAAATATACACACGCACATGCATCATAGTGCTCATGCAAATTTTTCCGATGAGAGCACTCTGCCTTCTCCTGAGATTCCTCCAAAAGGCCTTTGCCTCACACCCTGTCTCAAACCCCTGCGGATAAAAAGCACTCTCCAGAGTCACATACAAGGACGTGTCACAGTCGGGTGAGGCTCAGGATCACGGAATATGTGACAATTGAAGCCACATTTGCAGGGTCCTGAGGCCACGCTGCGAAGCAGGTGGGTCGTGCCCTCTCAGACGGGGATGAGAGCGAGGCCCGTAGAAGTCACATGTGACAGTTTGCTGTGGCAGCAAGGCAGGGGCAGGATGTCCTCCTCCCCAGGCACAGGAGCATCCTGGCACTGGGATGCTCCAGACACCTTCAGGAAAGATGCTGCTTCCAGTGTTTCCTACTTCTTGTGGACCCAGCTTACTTTCGACACTGAGGTTAGGCAGCCGTTTGCTTTTGTATGGCTTACTGAATGCAGAAAGGCCAAAAGGAGCATAGAATAGAGGAATGTGTAGCGATGTCACTCTAGAGAACTGCTAGCCTGAGCCGATACTTGTCAATATCATTGTTGTTGTAACCTCGAGCCCTTATTGCAATCGAGGCCCAATTAGAAGTTAAGCATGCCTGTAATCCCAGTACTCTGAGTGGCTGAGGCAGGAGGATGACTTGTTGATGCCAGCCTGGGCAACTTAGCTATGTAAGGAGACCCTGCCTCAAAATATAATGGAAGGAAGGAAGGAAGGGAGGGAGGGAGGGAGGAAGGAAAGAAGGAAGGGAGGAAGGAAGGAAGGATGAAAGGTAAAAGACTTACGGGTAAAGCTCAGTGTGGAAGTCCTAGTTTGAATCCTTGGTACTACAATAAAAAAGGAAGAGGAGGAAGAAAAGGAGGAGGAAGAATAGCAGGAGGAGGAAGAGGAGAAGATAGTAGTCAGGAGCCACTAACCCTGCTGGGCTGGAGCTGGTGTTAAGATGATGTTAGCAGAGGCTGGAAGATAGGATATTAGATGGACACACCATGTGGGGGTGTTGTGGCTGTGTCTAGATGTCCCCCCAAAGCCTCATGCCATCATAAGTGGGGTTTTTTCAGAGCTGGCTGAATCTAGAGTGTGTGATTGATTCATGGTGCACTGCTAGGATTAAGGGTAGGTGATCGCTATATCAATCCACTGATTGATTTGGCACCATCCTAATCCCCGTAGCCCGGACAAAATATAATGGACAGAAAGAGGCTTGTGCTAGCTCTTGCTTGCTTTGCTACCTTCTGCCTGTCATGAACTATTTCTCCTCTGTGATGCCCCTCTGCCATGCCGCCCTGCCTTGAAGATGGCTGACTATCGACTGAAACCTCTACAAACTGTGAGGCCAATAAACCTTTCCCTTAACTTTGGGTGTCAGGTATTTTGGCTCAGCAATGAGAAAAGTAACTAAGACAGGGGAATCCTGGCAGACTTGAGACAAGGAAGCTAAGTAGGATGGTGCTAAAGAGCTGGAATCACAGAGCAACAGGCATTACTAGAGAAATCACTCAGCAGAGAGCAAAGAGGAAAGTTCCCTAGCTCTCTCTCCCTCTCTCTCTCTCTCTCTCTCTCTCTCTCTCTCTCTCTCTCTCTCTCTCTCTCT
>NW_004955403.1:7993262-8080192 GCF_000276665.1 Chinchilla lanigera
TCTCTCTCTCTCTCACACACACACACACACACACCATTGGCTTCCCCTGGGCTCAGCCTCTCTGAAAGCTAGAGGGCACGGGAGCTGGAAAATGCAGTCATCTGTGACACAGCACTGGGAGAGGCCAAGAACTGGCAAAAGAGCCGCATACTCCCTTGTCCGAACATGAGGCTGAGATGAGTCTGGGGAGGAGATCCAAATGGCTATGGAGTTCTTCGTTGGGATGGGGAGGGAAAGAGGGGGAAATGAGGAAAGGCATGGAAGGAGAGAGTGGTGCAAAGACAAGAAGTCTGGGAGAAGGAGAAGTAAGAGCAGTGGGGGAGACAAGACAGGAATTTCTCTCCAAGTCTCTGGAAGAGCTGCTCAGAGTAGAGACAACATTCACACTCGCGGTGTGGCAGGGGCCAGAAGAGGCTGGGGAAAGAGTTACAGAGCTGCAGACGACCTTAGAAGCCGGCAGAGCACTGAACTCTGTGGCTTGATGTTGTTGAAGTTTGTTTGGACGTAATACATCATTGATTGAAATTCATGTGAATTTACTTCTCTCTTGTCAAGATGAAATTTTAAAATCTTTCAGAAAACTGATGAAGGGATTTCAGAAAGCCAAACTCCAGGCAGGCACATCCTTATGTTGAGGATAGAGGAAAAAAGAAGGACAAACAAACAAAGCAACAGGAAAAATGTGTGGCGGGATAGGGTGTGGGAGAGGAGGGCCCAAGGGATTTCTTCAGTGATGTCTGTTTATGGCTGTTTCCAATTAGGGAACTAATTTGGGATTGGGAAATAAATAAAGAAGTTTCCTTGAGAAGTGGGAAGCTGTCGCTGAAAACAGAACTCTGCCTAGAGTTAAAAACAAGTCTAGTCACACACCTGGCTTATTTTGTGGTGTCAGCATGTTTGAAAAGAATTTTACAAGTCTTATTGTTTTTCTTAACATGTTCTGTTTAGCTGTACACGCAGATAAGTAGTCAGCACCTCGGCCTATTTTCCTTACTGGTGAGACCAGCTTTTCAGAAGGGGTAGGTGGGTTGCCTGCCTTAATGCTTAGGCCACGCTCAGCAGTACTTTAAAGCCTGCTATAGACTTCCCTGATTCATGGGCTCCACCCCACTGGCCAGTGATTGCGACTTTATCACATGAGCAAAAATACATGCTTTGGGTAAGGCCTTGCTACAAAAAGTCCATGTGGAAGATTAGGGTATGGCAAAGAGGCTGGATAATAGAGTGTGACCTGTCAATCAGAGTCTGGATGAGGCGGGAGATCAGGGTATGGCAAAGAGGCTAGACAACAGTGTGTGACTTATCTATCAATCACTGGAGACCCAAGAAAGAGTCTGGACAATAGGGTGTGACTGTCAATCATGAAGTCTTGTCAAATCACTGCCCAGATGTATGCCCAGAACAGCTTCCCACTTCTGGATCTAACGTCAGAAGGATATCAAAGATGGTAGCCATTGGACCACATGGACCCTGTCTTCTTTCTCTTGCAGTGACCTGCTGTGCAGGCAGAGCATATTTTCTCTCTTCTTCTTTTCACTGCTACTTCTTCTTTTCTCTCTTCACTCTTTTTCACTTCTACTTCTCTTCTGTTACCTTCAGTAAACTTTGAACTTTTATATCCATCAGTTGTCTCATCCAGTTCTTTGAACTGGACAGTGAAAGCCTAGAAAGGACAGCTGGCCGTCCCACCTTCTCCTAAGAGGAGATGATGTTTCTGGGGCTTTGAAGACGGGCTGTTTGGTGTGCAATAGAATCTCCCAGATGAGCTGCTGGGGTCTCTGCCACTCAACCTCAGCTGCACAAGGAAACATGCAGAAAGCCTGTCTGAAGCTACAAAGTGTTTGTAAAGTCATTTTGCGAGGATGAAGACTTCATCCAAGAATAGTTTTAGCTTTTATTTTATGAGCCACCTGAAGAGAATATTGGGATGGGAAAGTTCCTGCTTAATATTCAGCTTCATCAATGGAGTTATTAATAGAAGATCACAGCAACCATTTCTAAGATGCTGATAAATTCCTAGAATTAACACAGCCAATGAGATCTTGATCATCTTATATGGATTTTCTTAAAATAGTAGCCTTGGTCCTACCTATTAGAGTGCTTAAAATATACAATTTCTGAAGCACACCTTCTTAGCAGCTCTTGTTGTATGCCACAGTTTCAACTTTTATTTTTATTAGCGCGTGTTTGTAGTGCATGATGGATACATTTGTCACGGGGAGTTGGTCCGTGTACATAACACACCTTAACTCTCCTTATGTCCCTTTCCTTCTCCCTCTCCCTCTCCCTCTCTCTCTTCATTCACTTCCCCTTTGCTAAAGATTTATCTCCCTGTTTCTTACTATCTACCTTTTCTTTTGTTCTTTAATTTATTTATACTTTGGGTTTGTCACTGAGAGAAGCCATGCCATATTTAAGCTACTCTGACCTATTTCATTTAACATTATGGTCTCACAGTGCATCCATTTTCCTATAAATGATTAAAGTGTACCCTTATGGCAGAGTAGTGCTCCACTGTGCATAAATATCACATCTTCTTTATCCATTCATCTGTCCGTGGGCTTGTAGGCCACATCCAAAAGGTAACTACTACGAATTGTGCTGCCATAAACACAGGTATACATGGATTGCTGTGATATGATGCTAAATTCACGACTGCATGAGTCTGTGCTGGGTGTAAGATATGTCAGCACTGCAGAGACCATGAATGCAAGTCCTGCATTAAGGTGTTTGTGATCATCAGTTAAACCAGCGTTATACATTAGCAGCTCCACTGTGCTTCTCTTCACCCCCAGAGCTCTTTGGAAAGGTGGTCATTGCAATATCTGTAAATTTTCAAGTGCCTACAACAAGCCAGGCACAGAACCGACCTTATTTAATACTCAGAACATCCTACGTGATAGGTAAGATAATTGTGCCCACTTTAGAGAAATGCAAGCTGAGATTCAGAGAGATAAGGTGCTTTTTCTAAGAATTACCATTTATCAAGCATTAGAGATGGGATTCAAACTCAACTTTTGCACAGACTATGTTGTTTTGGTTTTTCATTTGTTTTTTTAAATTTTTTCAGCACTGGGGCGGGATTGATTGCAGGGTTCTTAAACATGCTAGGCAAGCACTCTACCACATCCCCAGCCCTTTCTATTGTTTATTTTGAATTGCCTGGGCTGGCCTTGAATTTACAATCCTCCTACCTTAGTCTCCCTAGTGGCTGGGATTATAGGTCTGTACCCCACTGTACCCAGCTCAACCCATGCTCGTGGCCACCATAACTCAGGTTGGCTTCATGGTTGTGAGACATGGACCTAGCACAGGGGCTGATGCCCAAAGCATCCCAAGCCTGTTTTAGCTCTCTGCTGCTACTGTCCTGGAATTCTTCAGGATTCTTACCCAGGAGTTTCACATTTTTATTTTGTACTGCGTCTCACAAATCTGTAGCCAGACTTGACCATATTGCATTTCTGACATTCTAGATGAGTACTATCTGTAAAGGTTTAGTTTTCTAAAAATTCCTAAAAAAAAAAAAAGACCCTATTTCCCACCTACCACATCAGTATACATAGAGTTAATACCTCCTTTGTAGCTGAATGAAATATGACAGCGGGTGTGGGGAGCGCACAGCTCAGAAATCTCAATTAAACACTGTAAGATCTCACTGCTCACCACCAGCCCCTGGCCTCCTGCGGTCTCACAGGAACCCTCAGAAAGAACCATCCTGATAGCCGTGCTTCACCCTCCACACTTGGGAGCTGTGGGAGATGAACTAATGTTTTAAACTGAGATAATTTTCCTGAAGCAATGGTTATCACTACACCATGTAACTCCGAACTGTCAGGAGAATTTGACTAAATAAGTCCATTCACCAATATGTCATGCCAGATTGAAATCAATTTTGTTAAATCTTTTCAGACTACACAGGCATTGGATTCTGGGGGACATTTTAGGCACGTTCTTCAGGGATCATCAGAGGCTTTCTTTTCACAAATTCTTTGTGTGAATGTCTGCCTTTAATGTGATTTTTGTTGAATCACCTGCCATTCTGTCCTATTCAGGATTCACAGACAACTAGACACAGTTCTTCCACAAAAGCCCCCTCCTATCTAATTGAGAAGTCTGTGTCCTATTGCTCCCAGCTGTGCCACACCTGCGCCACGTGGCCTGGAGGTGTCAGGCAAGCACTCTACCTCCCGGTATGGAAGGAGGCCACCTGGGTCCCTCCTTTCCAGCTGCTCAGCTCTCTGCTCAGAGTCACAGGGCTAAGTGTCCAGGTGCTACGGGGTTGGCTCCAAGCCTTGCACTGGTTCTTCAGGATCCAGTCACACCAGTCAATAGGAAATGTAGCAATGGATCCCAGTTGACAGAAGTGGGTCTACACTGAGAAATAGGTTCCACACTGGCTGGGCAGGAACATCTGAACATCCGAGTCATGAGTCATGAATCTGAATTCAACAACCGGACATTTACAGTGTGAGGCCAGAAGCCTGATCGCTTGGTCCAGATCCTTCTCTGCTGGTGTGAGGCTACAGGACCGTGGGCAGCACACAGAACCAGGCTTCCGCTTCCTCTCTCTGCTTGGCGGGGACATCGCATACACTGAAAGCCAAGTTTTACCTCTTGAGTGTAGAAAGTGAGAGGGACAAAGGACCCTCTTTGCAGAGTCACAGAGGAAGTGGAAATTGTTTAGTGCCTTGACCTTATTGCAAATGAAGACTCCAGGCCGTCTTTTGAAGCAAACAAGGGAGGAGGGTGGCTATCCAGGGAAGACAGGAGACTGACCACCGGGTCCTTCAGGTCATCATCATAAACCCTGTTTCCAAGGAAATCTATTCACTTTAACTGAGCTAAGTACCACAAAAGCTGCACATGCCCAAATGACCGTTTTCTTTGTTCAACAAAAGGCACAGGAAATCTGTTTACCAGCCTGGTAGGTTTTTCCCCAGGGCTGTGGCCTCTTCTGACTCCATCTGTTCACAAAGTGCTTCAGATGGGAAAGGTTGAGTCAATCGGCCCCTGGGACCAGGGGTGGGGCACAGACTGTCAGAGAGACCCCTTGGTGGCCTCTCACTTCAGGTTTGTCCTTACCCAGTGGAGTCAGGACTAGAGTCGGAATCATTTGTTCCACCTGCCCACAAGGGCTGGTTTAGGCAGTGATGGCGAACCTATGGCACAAGTGCTGTAGTGAGCTATTTGTTGTCATCGAAAATTCTAGAAGGTTCACCATCACTGGTCTAGAGTTTGGTATGGTTTTGTTCTCCATGTATGAGAGGGCAGCTCCCCTTAACCCTAAGGTCTGAGATGTTTGTAACTGCATCACCGATTCCAGCTCCTGATGCATTCCCAGATACATGAAGGCAGGGAGGAAATAAACTCACACCCGACAGAATTAAATGAGACTGATCACTTCTGTCGTGCTCCAGATGTCTCTAAATGTGACCTATACTACCTCACACATGTGGCATTTTCCAGAATTTATTCATCAAACAATTATTGAGTACGGGGCTCCAAGTACAGGGCGGTCCTTAGCTCATCCTTCAGAAAACCATCTCCTTCTAACAGTTAAAGCCAGAAGTAATCTTGGGAGAAAGATCTAGAAGGACAACATTTTTCAAAGCATTTTGGCAAGGAAGTGCGGCGGATTTTATTTTAGAAAGTACCAACTGTGCAGGCGCCAACTACTCTGGTGAAGAAATTGGTTTAAAAATTCACTACATAGTTCATGCTCGAATCTTTATTAGCATAACACAGGATCTTTTCAGAGGTAGATGCAGTTTTCCTACCTAATGTTTTTGGTTATTATTAGTTTGGGAAAAGAAGGCAAAATTCATATTTGGTGAAAATAAGGCAAAATGCGTATTTCAAGGACCTGAATTTTTCTCTCCCTCTCTTTCAATTAATTTACTTCCCCAAAGAATAACAACAATCGATCTCAAGTTAATGTCATGGCCTCTGCTGTTTCTAATTTTGGTAGTGAACTCTGAGAAAAAGAAACTCTCAATAAATATACTGAGCATCGTGCAATTGTTCCCTTCAAACTGACATTTTTGTGTCTTTTACAAAATAATATCCTGTTCTCCAGAATCACATTTTATCTTCACATGGCAACTATGCCTATGAATGAAGAAAGTACAGCAGAGTGTTTGAAAAGTTTGCTCTGCAGCCTCTCCTGTCTTCCCGAAGGCCCCGGTGCACAGCCCAGCTCTCTTCCAGGCAGTGGAGGATTCCTGTGGGACTCAGAAAATGTTTCCCACCCTAACACAGGTCTTCGTGGGACATTTCAAAAAGGGGGAGGAGAAATAAAAATATTTTCCCAAGCCAGAAGACTTCTGGTCAATAGGGACAAATGTGGACTCTGGATGGTTTCCAATCAGCTTACTTGAAGTAAAATAATTCCAAGGCTTTTCTAATTTTCTTATTTTTGAAACACATGTTGCACTCTTGTAGGCAGCCTGAAGCAGTCATGGATAACTGCCACTGACAGCGATGCAGACCAGAGAGATAAAACACTCTCTTGGAGAATAAGGTTTTCTTTTAATTCTCAATGTCTTCTGCCATTGACTTTGGTTAGCTTATTGACAGGTGATTTAATTGTTTTTATACACAGATGGGATTTGAATTATTATTTTTAATGCATTGAACTCTTTGGAAACCCCTTTCAATAAAAATAAACACAGCTTGGATGTTTCGGTGTCTCTGAGAGACCCTTGGTCTGGGCTCCACAGGGGGTAATCCTTCCTATGATTCCCTCTGTAACCCTCAGCAGGGGCAAAATCATGAATGAAGCAAGAATTTCTTTTGTTTATTTTTCCAGAAAAATAAGGCGCTCCGAAAAAAAAAAAAAAGTTTTTTACAAAATAATCTCACACTAAAGAGAAAGAAAAATAATATGGCGGCTTCTCTTCCTCACTTCCTGCCTAGCTGCTTCAGTGGAAGGAGAGAGAGCCGGGACTTTAGCCTAAGACCCTAACAAAACCTCAGAATCACAGAGTCCACAGCACCCTCCCTGAACCTTGGTTTCCTCATCGGTTAAAGAAGACACAACATCCCCCTCATAAAGTAATTTAAATAAAATGTACAACACTGAGACCAAACTTGGTGCATGCTAAGCGCTCGTCAAATGTGAGCATACTTTAAAAGTAGGCAGAACCTTATAGTCATACAGAATGTAAGAGCTAATGGTTTGCAATTAGTTTGTTCTAGATATGTTAGGAGCAATCCAGGACTTCTAGGGGGAAAGCATTTGTTCTGGAAGTTTCCATAGCTATTTTCTTTTCCAGCAAACATGTGCAGTTGCTTGTTGTTTATGAGCTCCTCTTCCAGGAGGAAAGAGACATATAGCAGAGGTCAGGACTTGGGGCTTGCTGTCTAGACACCCACAGTCCAATGAAAAGCATTCCTAAACTAGTAATTGCAATGCAATACAGCAAGTTCTATAACAACAATAATTATACCTATTACCTATTGACTCCTTCTTGGGGTGGGTCAGGATTTTGCAAATATCATCTTACTTAGCTCTTACAGGAACACTATGAAATAAATGATGTTATTACTATTTTACAAATGAGGGTAGGCATCAGAGAGGCGAAGTAACTTGTCCAACTTCACATAGAGAGCCTGGAATTTAACTTGGGCCATTTAAATGCAAAAATCTATGTTCTTACCTACAACACCACACCACCTTTCTAAAAACATAACTTAGAAATGGTGGCATTATTTTTGTTAACATAATAAGTATGTCGTTATAGATAGATGATGAAATATTTGGGAGCATAGAAGCAGGTTAACTGCCTGTGGAAAGTTTCCAGGAGGAGGTGACACCGAAGTCAATCAACAGCTTTTTCATGAATGCATCATAAGCTGGATTCAAGTATATATTTTGTTTGGTTTTCCATCTCCACCCCACTACCAGAAACCTGAAGACTTTAGCTAATGTGCAATACATTTTCAGATTATTATGCCAGTGTGCAGCTATGTTTGATAACAAAATACATTTGCTTATTGAAACTCTCAAACAACACTGTCTCCCTTTTTTTAGAAGAAAGCAAAAATATCACATGCACACACACACACACACACACACACACACACACACACAGAGCAGTATATCAGGGATTTCTTTAAATAACAAATTCCAAGAGATGATGATACCTTTTTACAAAGCATACCTAAGGATATACACCAAAATGTTAATGTCCACTGATTCTAATTTGACAGGTTCCAAGCTTATGAGTACAATTTGTTTACTTCTATATTTTATGTCATCTCAACTAAGCATACATCACTTTTGCAATCATATTTTAAAATGTTCAGGCATTTTAAAATAATGGACAAAAATCCCTCCGTGGTACTATCTCAGAGTCACAGGACGTCCACACACTGAGCGACAGCTGGCCTCCATTTCCAATTCCAAGGCCCAGGAGGACAAGGACCACATCCCCAAGAAGACATGAATATAAGGACATGAACGTGATATGTGCTTGAGAAATATTTGTGATCTCTTAATGTGGAGAATGAACAGTGGGAAGAAACCAGAAATTACAAATGGAGTCAGAGCTGAGAGACTGGAATTGAAACTCTGGTAAATAATGTGCAAATGCAACAATCACACATCTCACTCCATAAGATTTTTGCTCCAAAAATGGGACCCTTATCAACAAACAGACCACACATTAATGCTGAAAAAAATAACTACCGACATGTGTGTGGGATATGAATCTCTGTCCACAAACTCAACTGTGCAAAAAATGTGTTCTTTCTCCATAATAAGAAAGGTATGTTAATGTAGAAAATAGTGTCTTAAAATTAATGTCAGGTTTAGGTTTTCTGAGTAGCAGAAGGAATTCAGATCCCCTCTCTCTCTTTTTGCATGGTGTCTGGTCTAAGTTTGAGAGGACAGAGATGGCAGGAGGCTACGTAGGGGGTCGGTAGGCCCCCAAGCTGACATCCACTGAGCTCCGTGGCCTCATCTGGCCTCTGAGGATTGAACTTCTCAGAGGGCTCCCGCAGCACCTGGGCTCCATCCCAAGGGCCCCTTTAAGTCCACTGCTACCAAAGCTCCTCCTGAGGCCCCTGCATGGTTGTGCACCCCAGGTGAGGGCTGGGGGCTGCAAGAGCCGGGCTCTTCCTGCCCACCCTGGAACTACTTGCCAGCACCACATCCAGCTGCACGGTGGACTCTGTGAGGCAACCTCAGGCCGGGCCTCCGAACAAACTGCACCACCTGTGACATCTTGAAGCCTTCTCGGGCTCTGCCTGCGGGGAAGAGCGGTTACTTCCACCTCCCTGGGATTCCTGTTGCTTCATCCAAAACAAGCTAGCAGTTCTGAGGTATCTATTTCCCTCCGAGTATCAGGGAATCTTATGCTTTTGAACACCAAACAGTCCTCGGCAGTGGAGAATCTCGTTTCTGCATCATGGGGTACTCTTTCAATCCCATTAACTTTGCCAGAGAACTGCCTGTTTCTGGTGGGTTTAAACATTTGAATTCAACTCAGGAAAACACTTGTTTATTCTTTGTGTCAGTGGATGGCTTATGGTCTAGCAGGGACAAAGGGTTACAGGAGGACATGGGAAGCAAATCATCAGGTAATACATGAGGGTTTTCTGTTCCCAGTGGCTCAAAGGCAGGTTCAGTCCCTAGTGGAAGAGATAAGTGGGTCAAGATGGAGCTGGGTCTGAGCCTGTTGGGGGATGCACCAAGAATGTGACTTGCTTTCACTCAGTCTACACCGAGGCAAGCTCAAGGTTTGTTCTACACCTGTGTAGACAGGGAGACATATAGATAAGCTCCCTGTGGCTAGAGAGAGTGTCCCAGGTCAGCAGGAGGAGACAGTGCAGAGTGAAGCCTCCCGGGACCTCTTCCTACATGACCCTCTTCCACGGGAGACACAGGGTACCCAGTACCCTGTTTCATAGCTCTGCCTTTTGAAGTTTTTGTGTCATTCACCACCAGTGGAATCTCTTGGTATCATTCACTCATGTGACATACAAGTGACATGTGTCAAAGGTATAAAGTATAATGAACACACTTTATAAATGTCCACAGAACTATCAATATTGATACAACAAGTGAGTGATTTATTTATCCATTTAATTAACAGATACAGTATTTATTAGGCACCTTCTAAATACCAATCACGATGCTAGTCTGGGGATATAATCATTGAAACATGCACAGTTGCTAGTATTGGGGCTTACAGATTCATAGGAAGATGCAAAATTGTTTTTTTTAAAAAATCACATAACTATAAGATAATTTATAATTGCTATAACGCAAAATTTCATGGAACTAGCCTGAAAGCCAAAGAGTGTGTGTGTGTGTGTGTGTGTGTGCACGCACGTCTGTGGTACTGGGGATTGAATCTAGGGTCTTCACAGCAAGCTACAACACCAGTCATTTAGTTTTTTTTCAATTTTGTGACAGGATTTATTTTTTGTTTTTTGTTTTGTTTGGGTTTGTTTTGTTTTTTGAGACAAGGTCTCTCTATGTAGCCTCGGCTGACCTCAAACTCATGGCAATCCTCCTGCCTCAGCCTCCCGAGTGCTGGGATTATAGGCATGCGCCATCACGCCTGACCTGTGACAGGGTCTTGCTAAATTTGCTGAGTGTCCCAGATCAGGCTCAAACTTGCTGGTTTTATTTGCAGCATTCCTGCCTCGCCTTCCCAGAGCACCAGGACTACAGATGTGTACCACACACCCAAGTAGAAAGCTCTTCACGGGGCAGCACCACGAAGCTAGCACTTACGCACTGAAGGTCGAGTAGAGGTTGACTTGAGAAAGCTTTTGAAGGCTGGAGAGGAGGTAGCATTTCAGGCCAAAAAAAGGGAACTTTCAAAGAGCAGAGGGGAGGGAGAGGCTTCCAGAGGGGAAGCTGGAAGGTGTGAACAGGCCTCATGGGCCACGTGACAGACTTTCAATCCTTTCTCTAAGTGCAACTGAGATGTTCTATCCCTGCACAGGACACATTCAAGTTTGCATTTAAAAGAAATCACACGTTGCAGTGACGTCATCTCTCCTTCCCTTGGCCACCAGTTCCCAGGGCCCCATCAGCCTCTCACGTTGGTAATGCAGAAGTCCTGTCCCTGGCCCCAGCCCCAGGATTCCATCCTCCCCTCCCCTGACTCCAAGGTCTCCACTGTCCGCAGTTCTCCCATGCCTTTACCCTTCTCTCTGGCTAAGAGTCAGACTCCAGCTCTTCAACACTTGCAGGCCTCCTTGTCCTTGTGCCCCTGTGTGACGCCTGGCCACTGAACCCTGCAGGGAGCAGCGCCTCTGGGACGGGGCGTCTCAGGAACCATGTGGGCGTTGACATGTCCACCTGCTCCACGTCTTGGCCTCTGGGCCGGAAGACGCTGTTGGAAATCACAGCTTTCTCCTGGCTGTGTCGCCATAAGTCAGTGGCACTGAGCTCAGCTGGGCCCTCGTCTTCCTTAGTTTGCATTCTTGACGATTTCAAACCTAAAATAAAAATAAATTAAATAAATATTCACCATGCAAAAACAAAACAGCAAAAAACCAAACCTCACCCTCTGCGGACAACTCTAACCCACCCTGCGCTCGCTCACTTCCAGCAGATGGCATCCCTTTCGCTCAAGAGACAGTCACCAGCAGGACACACGGACAATGCTAACTTCCAGTACCGGAACCGCCCATATTCATGAACTGGTCTATCCCTTAGCCTTCCAGTGGGAAAGTTGTCCTTCTCCCAACTTTATTGCATCAGACTTGCAATTACTCTTCACCTGTAATCTCAGCATGCTCAGAGGCTGAGGCAGGAGGATTCCAAGTTCCAGCCCATCCTGGGCTGCAGGGCATTTGAGATGACAGAGCTCAGACTTGTCCACGAGAGGTTCCTAGGCAGGGACAGGTCAGAGCTCCTTCCTCCTAGCAGGGTCAGGATTTCCCAGAGCTGAGCTCTCAGTGAGGGATCTCAGAGCGGCTATGTGAACAGTGAAAACCACACCACTGAGACTAGAAAGGGGCAATGTAAGAGACACACCAGCTTCCGCCAGTGGGGAGGACATGGTGGCCTTCGAATCCCAACTACTTGGGAGCACACCCCTGAAGTCCAGATGCTTCTGTCACAATGGATGAGGCGATTCCACGAATGGAATTCTGTAAACTGGGGTGGTGGTGCGTGCCTGTAATCCCAGCACTGTGGGAGGCTGAGGCAGGAAGATAGCAAATTCGAGCCTAGCCTAAGCAACTTACAACTTAGTAAGACCTCATCTCAAAAATGTAAGAAAAGGGGTAGGGAGATAGCGCAGTGCAAAGACCCTGGATTCAATTTCCGGGACAACGATAACAGCAAAACTTGTGTCTCCCACTTTAAAAAAAAAAAATCCTTCCCTTCAACTCGCTTGTCTAGATAAGTTTGTGGAAAATGTAAACACAGCAGCCCGGTTCCTGCCTTCACTTCAGAAATGGATCTCACTAAAGTCGCCCATGACCTCTCCATCCCCACACCCAAAGAACGTGTCTCACGGCCCACTTCCCCTGGCTTCTCGGGAGCGTTCTGTACCCGTTCTCTGTCAGTCACCAGGGGAAGGGAGTGCGGCCCTCTGAGTGTCCTCCGCACTTCACACCGCTTCTGTTTCCCTTCCTGAGCCCTCTTCTCTTCCCATGCAGAAGACGGTCGGGTTCCCTGCGGCTCTGAGCAGGTCCCTCAGCGCTCCCCTTGGCTCCTGACGCTGTGCAAACAACCGCAGCTCTCGACCTAGCTCCGCTCACACCGTGCTTTCTCCACGGTCCCTCCAGTGTTTCTTGGCCTTGAACTCATCCCGCAGCGAACACAGGCATCTCCCCCGCAAACTGCTGCTTCTCCGATGTCTTCCATCTCGGGAAATTGTGACACCGTCGACCCTCTTGTTTAAACCAGAAATCTCTGCTCCTTCTCACCCGCGCCTCAGCGGATCCTCCTGGTCCGCGCACCCCAGGCTCCTCTCAGCCGTCCTCGTCGGCACACCTGCTCAGGCGCCGTCACCCTGGGGGACACACTGCCAAATCTGCACTGGGGTCTCCAGGCCCTGCCTTCCTCCCTCACTCCAGCCTCTCACCTCAGGCATCACGACGTGTTTACAAAGCACGCTCCTTAGAGCCATGTCATCTTCAGTACCTCCTATGCCTAGTCAGCGGCCCCTGCGGCTGCCAGCCTGGGCGTCCCCCCCTCTCCTTCCCTGTCACCCTTGCTCAGTTGTTTGAACTTAGCAGCCTCCTTCTCTCTTTGGGGCCTATGCAAAGTGCCCTTTCTCTTGCCCGAACCTCCTACCCACTTTCTTTTCTGCCTGCTTCGCTCCCATGGTTGAAAGCCTTCCCTGAACTTCAGACACAGTTAGATCCATCTGTTTCACATTCCTTTGCACATTCGTAATAGTTTGCTTCTTTGTCCTTGTAGCTTTGATGTTTATCTTCCTTCAGGATCACAGGCCTCACTGCGGCTGGGGGCGGACCTGACCTGGTTGTGGGTGTAGCCACAGCACCTAGAGAGCTGAACTGGCTCACTGGGGACAAGACACTAAAGCAATAGTCCCTGTCCTCGTGACCAGCTTCCGTCTAGTGAATACTCAAAGCGCTACATGGCCATTTTCAACCTGAAACCAAGTTAGGATGTTCTCAGCCAAATAAAATGTGGATTGCAGCCGGGCGTGGTGTCACACGCCTGCAATCCCAGAACTCAGGAGGCTGAGCAGGAGGATCGCCGTGAGTTTGAGGCCAGCCTGGTCTACATCCTGAGAACCTGTCTCAGAAGCAAAACAAAACAACAACAAAATGTGGGTTGCGTTTGCATGCCCATGCAAAAGGGTCTCATCATTAATCCTACTTCCTAGGATGATTATTTGGGCCCTCTGTGAGCAGAGCACTGTGACCCAGAATGAGGCAGGTATCAGGATTGTCCCCATTTCACCAGTGAGGACCCTGGAGCACAGAAGCCTTACATCACCCGGCCAAGGTCGTACAACCAGTAACAGGGAGGGCTGGAGGCCGAGACATCTGTGATTGGACATCCAGTGGGAGCTCCACACCCATCCCCACCACCACACCAACTATGGACCTGAGAATGCTCTTCCCCTTGAGCAAAGCCGGCAGGATGACTTGCGGGTGTCTGACAGTTCGTCTGCTTCCCCGGGAGAAAAAACTGCAGGCCTGGGAAACTAAAGGCCAATCCTGGGCTTGAATCTCCCTGCCAAGGGCACAGACAGCACTGCCCTGAGAGTCCCCACCCTGTTTCTCTGGGAGAAGGGCCAGCGCCACCTGCTGGACATAGTTTTTATGCTCTTTTCAACCTCAATATGTACATCTAACAACTCCCGGTCCTGTGGATTCCAAGGTTTAATTAAACTGTTATGTGGTATTGTACTTAGCACTATGCTAGGACCCTAAAGAATCAGATTCTCTCTATTTCCTTTTTGCATTTCATTTTTATTGCACCTATAATGGAATTTGATTAAAGACCAAGAGAAATAACTCTTTTTTCCATGGTCATCCAGCACCTTTCTCTTTTCTATAGTGAGGAAGGGAAAATACACAAGCAAGTAGACTTAAACTACACACCTTGGCTTCTTTACTTGTACAGTGGAGCTAATAGTAGCATCTGCCTGGAGTAGATAGGCTTGAAATGAACATTAAATAGATTAGTTCATATAAAGTGACAGGACAGTGCTAGCACTCAACCAACACTCAACTCAGTATTACTTCTCTGTCATTTCCATTCTCCCACAGGGAAATATCTACAAGCTGAAGAGGAAGACAAACATCTCAGTCTCTGAAATGTTCTGGAGCCTTCCTTTCAAAAACAAAAATGGCGCAGAAGAAAAGGTCATATATTAGAACTGGCCAGAGAACCATGGATTAGAGTGTGTGTTCATTCCACAGACATTACCCTGCTCTCCTTTAGGTGCTGAGGCGACAAGGGACAAGGACCCATGCCCCCAGGTAACCTCTTCTAGAGACAGGCTTTGCTCTCAGAGATGCCCTCCGCTACCTGTACGACAGAGTCTGGAAGAGATAAAGGCGGCTCTGTAGTTGGGGGCTGGGGTTTATCTCCAGCATCCTGGTTCTCCTTCTTCTCCTCTGAGTCACCCTCCTTTTCCAGTAACTGGCCTTACCGCCCTACAACTCTTCTCTCCTGCAGTTCCTGCCTGGATATTTGAAGCTGTTATCTAGTAACAAAAGCTGTTCAAGGGTATTTGGATTTAAGGGCAGGCTCTAGAAGGTCTCACACCTTAAGGACCAGATAAAAATTTCACCTATTGTGCTTTTCAACTTTAAGATTCTCAGTTGAAAATTTAGTTTGGAGGGCATGGTGGTACATGCCTGCAATCTTAGCACTTGGGAGGCTGAGGTGGGAGGATTGCCAAGAGTTCAAGGACAGCCTAGGCTACATAGTGAGTTCGAGACAAGCCTGAATTACATAGAAAGATACTTTCTCAAAAAAAAGATTTAGTTCAACAACCTGGTTTGTGGATGGTAGCCAAATGACCACTAGAAAAAAGAAAACCCGAATGAAATTAGTAAATGATGTAAGTTCATGTTCTAATAGACTGAAAGAGCTTTGAAAAACAGAGCACTATAAAATGTAAGATACTATCCCCAACCCAATGTGTGGTACACACCCATGGCTTCCGTGCCATGGGCATTGAGAGATTGAACACAGGACCGCATTTCTTCTACGGTGCCGGACATCATGGTTACAGCAGCTGTCATGGAAATGAACTCCGTATAAACAGGGCTGCTTTTAGAAGATTAACACTGCCTGAATTTCTGAAACGACCTCTCTGGATGGAGCATTGGGTTGGAAAATTTTAACTATACCCATGTTACTCTTTAGTATGAAACAATAGATCATAAGTCAGAAGTGATTTTCTGTTATGATTTGAACACTAAAATGGATGTTGTCATTCTTGTTAGTTTATCTGGTTGCTTCTTATCCTTCCCTTTCTTGCTGTCAATAATCAAGAGATAAAAAAAATTAAAAATACAAATTGTTATCAAACTATCCTATTCAGAGGGGGGAAGTTCTGGATTATAAATACCTATTAAACACAACTAAGGGCTGGATGAACAGGGAGGTAGAAGAAATGGGTGCCAACCCATCAGGGTGGCCACAAAGCCCTAAATGTGTCATATCCTGTTTGGATTAAATCACAGTTCCTCATCCAGCATCAAATATGACCCTAAACTCTTACGTCTTAAATCTCCCAAGCCACAGAATCCCTCTCTGCACAAAGCTCCCTAGCCCGAGTTTGTCAACGTTTCCACTGGAGAGAATGGGGCGACATGAGTTCTCCATCAGTGTGTCCCACACCTTCCCTCCTTTGTCTAATCAGTTCAGTTTTGGGGAAGACAAATACTATCTCCTCTTCCCATTCAGACAGAGAACCTCACCATGCACTGAGAACCTCCCATGTTGCGCAATCCATTAGGAAAGTATTCTGGCACTAGCCGGGGGCCTGGCACAGAACGACATAATATGTACGAAATAAATGCTGCTCCCATTGAACTGAACAGTCTGAGTATCCGATAATGAAGTCAGGGCACACAGATCTACTGAATTTGGGCCCATTTGAATTCCACCTCTGGTGAACAATGTGGATTTATTGAAGACATTTACTTCCCAGTGACGGGGGCTTCCAGGCATTAGACTCTGGTGAACAACACATCTGGTTCAAAATAGGAAAATTGCTCAATTTGACGATTACCTAGGGAGGTGGGAGGGTATTGACTCTCTAAAGACAAATCAGCTAGCGATGACTGTATTCCACCTGTATTTCACAAATGATCCTTTTCTATTGAGCTCCTACTGCGTGGCTGTTTTCTGACCCAGCAAGTTGAACCAGTTTCCAAGTCTAATTGGTATAGCAGGAGTGGCCTCCTGGCTGGAAAATGCCTATTCCAAGCCTTCTGCTTTGTCCAAATTGCCCAATATGAGGACGTGGGGGAGGACCAGATCATCTCCCTTCTAGTGACTGACTTTTCTGAGCCAACCACAAATTACCAGCTAATTGCTCTAGTCCCAATAAAACTGGCTAACTCACCCTTTTATTTTAAAGTTAAAAATGTCCCTAATGGCCTTACATGAACTACAATTTATGAATATCACCCAAGTTGTTGGGGCTTTCCAAAGTTACTTAGAAAACAATAGCTATCTTGTATCGACTAATTACAGAAAGATGGTGAGATTTTTGTTTAAGAACAAATCTGGGAAAAGGCAGGGTGTGTTAAGTTTTAAAAAACAAATTCAACATCTTATGGCCTACAAAAGATTACCTTAGCATCAAAAAACCAAGAAGTGTGTATTGGTTCAGCTGCCTTATAGGATCATAAAGTTTCATACCTTAGATAGGACTCAGAAGCATACACTGAACCTTTATTTGTGTGTCTTTCAAAGGCATGGCACAGACCTTCAAGGAAGAAAGCCCAGGAAGCGTTTGCTTTGCTCAGTTCCCTGGAACCCCAGGGAACCAGCAGCCCTGCAAAGGTCAAAATACAAACTATTTCTGTCAGTAAACTCAGTACATAGTTTGTACTTTTAGTCTAGAACAATTATAGGGTGGATTTTGAAAGAAGCTCTTACTATACAGGAGATACATGTATATTTAAATGATCCTTTGGTTTCAGCCATTCCCCCTTTGAGATAGATCAGGTGGTTCTTTGGTTCTCCCTACTTCCCTAGTCCCGACTCACCTTGTCCTTTCTGGATTAAGACAGTGATTTACTGGCTTGATTCTGCACTGAGCTCTTTTTCCCACAAGGCTGCCACAAATCAAAATCTAAAGCTCGGAAGCAAACAAAAGTAAACAGCACACTGTTAAGGGACTGTGCTGGTTCATTTCTTATTGTGATCACCAAACACCTAAAGTTGAGTGCTTTATAAAGAAGAGATCTACTTGGCTCACCGTCATGGCGGCTGCAGGGCCAGGATGAAGTGGTCCCACCTGTTTAGCCTCTGGTGAGGGGCCCCTATAATTGTGTCCTAACACAATGGATGACACAAAGTGGGGCTACCTACAAGTGGGGAGACGGGGGCCAGAGACGGGAGGGAGCGCAGTCACACTCCTTTTATAACAACACAGTCTTGCAAGAACTCACTTTGCGTGTGACACCAGTTTGACCTCTTCCAAGAGTGATGCCCCCAAGGATCTCCTGGCTTTCTACCAGGCCCTACCTCTTACAGGACTGCACTGCCTCAGCCAGGCATGGTGGCACATGCCTGTAGCCCAGCACTCTGGGAGGCTGAGCCATGGGGATCATAACTTTGAGCCCAGCTGGGGCAACTTAGTGATCTACTGAAACCCTGCTCCGGCCAAATGCTGGGATGTAGCTCAGTATGAAGGCCTTGGGTTCAGTCCCCAGCACCACAAAGAAAAAAAAATCTTGTACCCTTTAACACTACCACACTGGGACCAGGCTTCAGCACATGAATCTTTGGAGACACACTGAGGCCATATCCAATCACGATAGGGATTTACATGGGCTGAAAATAACTCCTCAAAAAGCAAAGCACTAGTGAACAGAAAACACAACCTAGTAATAGCTTACAGGAAGCAAGGAGAAGTCCACAGGGAAAAGGCCCACAGAGCAATGAAAGTGGAAATATTTTTGGTCTTTTTTCATTTTTTGTGGTACTGAAGATTGACCCTAGGGGGCTTGAGTATGCCTATGGGGGCAAACTTGATGTGTTTGTAAATAGTTACAGAACAAATTTGAATGTGGTAAGTAGCCTGGGTGAAGTATAACCAAAGATGTGTGGCAGCAGAGGGGAGAAGGAGACATCGTCACTTGAAGATATTTATAAGGAGAAACAGATGAGGAAGGTGATGCATCCCCAAATACTGAAGAAGGTCGGGATGTAACAGCTACAGAAAGGCTAAATGTGCAAGGACAGAAAGGCTGTGAGCACAACGTGAGTTCTGAGAACCTAGTGCATAGCACACCTTTTGATTTTTTCTGCAAAAAGCAGTCTAGAAATCTCTGAGCTTATCCCAAATAACAAATACTCAGACCACAACAGAGAAAAATAAATCGTATACCATCCTCACAATTGTGCACTTCAGCAAAAATTGTATGTTGTCAAACAGTGTGGGCTTTCAGCGTTGGATTCAAGAATAGAGACTGTAAATGTAAATTTTTACAAATGTATTTTGAAAAGGAGTGTGGGTTTGCATTATTCATGAATGATGGCTCGTGATATAGTCTTTTTTGGTTAATCATGGAAACCCTTACTCATTATTTGCTTATCTTTAGTGGGACAGGCTTTTGTTTTCTTTTTTCTGGTACTAGAGATTGAACCCAGGGCTTCACACTGAGCTATGTCCCCAACCCTTTTTGATTTTTAATTTTGAGACGGGGTCTTCCTAAATCCCTAAATTGCCTAGGCTGTGCTAGAACTTGTGATCTTGACGCCTCAGCTCTCCAGGGTGCTGGGATTATAGGTGTGTACCACCATGCCTGACTAGTTATAACGTAACTAATTTTGTGTTTCTGACAAATATGATATAGTAACTAGTACTGGACTTGTAGTTTGACCATAAACAACTAGAAAACCAGTGTGGCATAGAAAACTGATATGACATAGAAAAAAGAATCATCTTTCAGATGTTAGAAACAGGCACCGCATGAAAGTGATCCCTTAGAAAAAGGAAGCAGATAAAGTGGCTCTGTGATCTTTCTGGCTTTCTATACAGACACAAAGTGCTGAGGTCTCACTAAGTCAAGGGAACAGAAATGAGAAAAAACCTGGTAGCTCAGTGGTGGAGTGCACACTTTGTAGCCTGAAGCCTGATTTCAGTCCCCTGTACGAGAGGAAAAAGAGAGGGAAAGAAAGAAACAAGGAAGGGAAAGAAGATTCAAAAAAAGACACCTAGATCTAGACATACAACAAAATAAAACAGAAATGTTTAGCACACGATTGAAAACTACTAAACATAAGAAGAAGGAAAATCCAATTGGTGACCAGGAGGGAGAGAAGTCAGTGGCTAAAAGCACTATTAATAATTAATAGTGTTAACTAACTTATTATCAAGAACATGATCCACAAGACATCTCTGGCATACTGAAAATCAAACCATGACTTGGTATGCAAAAAGCAAAGATGCTGTCAGCCTAGAGTTCTACACTGAGCAGAAAGGTCTTTCTAAAATGAAATCTGTGACCATCACAGGGCAACAGGGACTGGGCTGACCCTCTTGTGTGAAGCCACTAAAAAGCAAAATGAACAGGTAAAATATAGGAACCAATGGCTTTTACATTTTGGACAAGAGTCAGAGCAGGTCAACGTCACTGAGAAAGGCTACCAACCAGGTCTTCTCTGGATTACTCAAGAGAGAAACTCCGGACCACAACACAGGAAAAAAAAACTCAAACAGAGCTTGGGCGTATGAAACCCATAAGATGAAAATTAAAATTATGAGGGAAGAAATCAAATGTATAAAAAGTCAAAATGAAGTTTTAAGGCATGAAAATGATAATATATATATATAAAATGAAAATGACTGGATGGGATTAAGAGAAACCTAGATAAATCAGAACAAAAAGTTAATTTGGAGACATAGAACTATCTAAAATGAACCGCCAGGAAAGAAAAAGGCTGCATAAAGCATAGCGAAACATCAATGAACCATGGGATAATATGAAGTTATCTAAAATATATATAGTTAGAATTGCAGAAGGAAAGGAAAAGTACTTTGAAGTACTTTTGATAAAACAAAAAAATACTTTGAAGAAACAATGACTAAAATTTTAAAGCATCTTGAAAACTATAAACAACCATATTCAGGAATTACAATGAAAACACTACACAAAAGTGCATCATGAACCAGGTGTGGTGGAACACATCTGTAATCCCAGCACTTGGGAGGCTGAGGCTGGAAGATTGCTGCAAGTTGAAGACCAGCCTGAACTCTATGGCAAGACCTTGACTCAAGAAAAGGAAAAGAACACACATCATGACATCATGATCACATTTCTTGAAAATTACTGATGGAGAAAATCTTAAAAGGAAAAATATTAAACTGAAACACACACACACACACACACACACACACACACACGAGACAGGCAATTTATTGTTGGAAACTGTAAAAAACCAGAACAATGATTCAAGATACTTAAGAAAAAGAAAATCATCAGAGTAGAATTCCATAGCCAGAAATTGAGACAAATAAAAGTTGTGAGAATCCACCACCCACAGATGCACCTTACAAGAACTGCTAAGGAAAGTTTTGTAAGCAGAAGGACAGACATGATGAATAGAGCACACAGACAAATAAATGCAAAACACAAAATTATTTTTAAGTATTAGCAAAACAAATTCAATCATGTTTAGACCACATACAAAATAGATAACACATCATGAGAAGGGGATTTTACTCAAGGAATGGAAAGATAGTATAATATTTTAAAAAATCAGCAAGTGCAATTCATCATATAAAAATATTAACAGAGATGGAAGTGGGGGGTGGAGGGGAGAAAAAGAGCAAATAAAAAGAAGTAAAATGCGTTATGTATGCGTACCAGTTTCCCACAAGGAACAAAATCATTACAGCAAACATGTACTAAAAAGTAAAGAAAATGAAATTAGATCAGAATAAAATATATGATCATCTCAATAGATACAGAAAAAGCATTTGAAAAAGTCTACCCATCCATCCATGATAAATGTACTCAGCAAATTAGGAATACAAAGGAAGTTTCTCAAATTTATAAGGGCCAACTACCTGAAATCTATAGGTAACAACATATTTAATGATAAAAATTGAATTCATTCCCCTTAAGATTGAAAACAAAGAAAGGTTGCCCACACTTATTATTTCTAGTTAATATTGTATTAGAGGCCCTAGTCAATTAAGAAGGAAAGAAAAAGAAATCAGAGATCTACAGAAATAGAAAAGAAGATAGGAAAACACACAGAGACACAATGTTTGTCATTGTAGAAAATCCTAAGGTGTCTAAAAAATAGTACAAGAACAAATATATGTTAAGCCAGTTTGTGGGTTAAACGTCAACATTCAAAAACAGTTGTATTTCTGTGTAGTAGCAATTAGTAGAAATATAAATAACACCACTTACAATGGCATTACAAAATAAAATATGAGAACTTGACAGAGTTTGGGCTCACTGAAAAACACCAAATATTGCTATGGGAAAGTTAAAGATCAACAAGGGGGTCCTGGTCCACCTGAAGATGCTCTTATTACAAAGCTACAGTCATTAAGATCATTTGGTATTTGTGAAGAGAGAGACAAATTAATCAGTGAAGTAGAGAGCCTAGAAACATCCCTCCACATTATTAATGGAAAGTAGCACATCAGGTCAGTAGAGAACAAAAAAAAAGGCTCAGAAGTGATACTAGATACCTACTCTTACCATATATAAAAGTCAACTCAGGACAGACATAGGATTTCAGTATAAAAATTAAAATTTATACTAAAAATATAAGCAAACATGGTTTAGACTTTGGGATAAGGAAAGTTATACAAGATAAAACAAAATCACTGCTATAAGCACCAGTAAATTGTATTAGTACATTTTCTCCACCCACAGATGTCTCAAAGAAATTTTAAAATGCCAAATTGACAAAAAAGATTTGTAATACACAATTAGTACTGAGATATTAGTATCAAGAATAGTTTTTAACCAATCAGTAAAAAATACATTAAAAAAAGATTTCTAGGAAGAAATAGAACAGCCAATAAATATATAAAGAAATGTTCAATATTATTTGTGATCAGAGAAATGCAAATCAAGACCCCCAAAGACATATCATTTTACACCTGTTTGACTGGTAAAAATATAAGAGAAATGTTTCAATTCTCAAGCAATAAGCATCTAATATATCCCAGTGTGGTTGACAAAAAATGTGTGTGTTGCACAGTAATCTTATACAGGCATTTGGATGCTAACTCACGGGCCGTGTTGAATGCTAGTGTAAGTAGTTTAATTCTCAGTATCTGTCGTAAGCCAACTTCTGGTTACTCGAATTCTCTGACTGAAAAGAGAGTATCTTTCCCAGGGCGGTGATCTATGACTCAGCTCTCTAACGCATCTGTCTGTTCTCTTCACAAACATTTGGCCACATGTTTTATTCCACAAGAATGAAAGAAAATTTCCTTTTTAATATAATTTTAAAAATTTTTGACATGCAGCTTTCAGTACTTCAACCAAAAGAAAGAACAAGATGAGGATTTCAGATACTTTGGTAAGTGGGAGAAATTTTAATTTTTTTTTGTTTCAGTGAAACGGATACATCATTGACTGCATGAAAATTTTGGCCTCTCTGTCAAATGCCTGGAAAGGCCCATAGGAAGGAAAGCATTAGATTTCATTGCTTAAATTAAAAGTACATTTGAGGACTCAAATTACAGAAAGGGTAACGATGATTAAAAGGTATTCTAAAAGTAACATGGCCACCTTTTAAAATACACCACAGTTCTTTTTCAAAGTATTGTCACATACTTTTTTGTATCTACACCACGTCTATGAGGCAGGGTAAATATTGTTATTCCCATTTGATGAGTGAGAAATGGATAGACAAAGATCGAGTAGCTCCGCCTGGACTGGATTTCTTTCTTAAATGGCGAGGCTGAAACTGAAGGCTTTGTCTTCATTCAGGGCTCCGCGTTCTTCTCTTTTTTCTCTTCTCATTTTCTCTCTTCCTTCACCCCCTTTCTACCTTTCTTTCCTTCACCTCTTTTTTCATTAATACAATAGTCATAGCTTTTAAAAATACATGTTTATTATTGAGAACTTAGAGAAGTATAGAGGGCAATTAAAATCAAATCCTATCCTTCAGTTAACTACCATTAAAATATTGGTGCATAATTTTTTAGTCTTTTCTTCTGTGCATAGATATTTTTAAAACGTGGGCTATGTTCCATATAGCTTATGTTAACATGACTTTTCAATTAATGGCATAATGTAAATGTTTACCAGATTATTAAATATTCTCCAAAAACATAAATTTTGTTGGCCCCATTGTCTTGCGGTATATGAATATACTACAATTTATTTAACCGACCTGCAGACTGTTGCTGACTGCTTCTAATGCTTCAATATTAAGAACAATGCACTACATCTTTGATTCTTTTGTCACGATAAATGTTTTTTTGAGACAGGGTCTCATGATGTGTTCAGGGGTAGCCTTGAATGCTTCATGTAGCCCAGGCTGATCCTGAACTTCCAGTGTTCTTGCCCTCACCTCCTGGGTGCTGGGATACAGATGTGTACCATCACAGCCGGCCAAATGACAAGTTCTTGGGAGTAGAACTGAGATAGAGATGGGGTGTGACTGGCTGTGAAAAAGGGTGGTGGGAACCTAGAGTTCACACAGCACTGCCTCTTGGGACCCCACATGGAGAAGTTCTTATGGGTTGCTGAGGCATGGACGGCATAAGAGGACACAGATGCTATGAAGAGCTTGCCGTTGTGACTTTCCTTATAGGAGTCGGCCCTGTGTTCCTCAGGGTGTGCTTTTTCCTTTTTTTTATTTGGCCCAAGTTTGTTCTGCAGAGCCATTTTTCTCCCTTACCTTTCACTTTCACTTTTCCAAATAAGTTTTGTGGCCATTTTTGCTTGTTTTCTTCAATTCTTGGAGAAGGAAAAGAACCCAAGGACTAACACCGGAAGGAGAGGTGAGCACCCTCAAATGCAGGAACAGAATTCCCATGACACTTTTTTGTACTCTAAAACATATTATCAAGTTGTCATTCAAAAAACTTCAACATTGGCCGTATGCATAGGGGGTGCCCATTTCCACAAATGTTCACTAATATGGCCATAAAAAATGATGGTTACATCAGTGAAAGTCCTATACACTTTAAAAATTAATATATATATACGCCTTAGATCCAGCAGTTCTACCTGTGTTTGTTCCACAGATTCACCTCCAAGTGTGTGAAGGGAGGCAGAGTCAAAGCTTTTCAAGAGGCATTGTTTATAACAGTAAAAGTCTGGAAAAAACCTAACTGTCCAACAAGAGGAATCTTGTTATAGAGAATGGGACAGCTCCCTAGGTACTGATGTGGAAAGTGATTTCAAAAACAGAAATTCCTATTGTAGTCTTAAATTTAACAAAAAACAAATAACACTGTTTGACCCGCTGAGGAGAGGCAGGGTAGAGGTCTGCTCTTCACTGCCCGTCGCTCCTGTTGCTTGAGGTATTGGCTTGTTCACAGGGTGGGGATGAGGGGGTCTGCCGGATCGTGCTGCATAGCTAGCTGCCCACTGTGTGCTGCATTGCAAGGTGGGCCCGAGACACTGGGCAGTCAAGGCCAAAGAGGGGAATGAGGAAGTGTGTGCACGTCCAGGTGGACACTCAGTTCTGCTTCTTCTGAGTTGATGGAGACCTGTCCAGAGAATGCGCAGTGTCCTTAGTCCTCAGCGCTGTTCGAAGGAGCTGATGAAGTCATCCAGTCCTTCATAACAGCAAAACAGTACTTAAAAAGAGTATATTTACTCAGCAAGCATGGACAGAACATTTACTATGCTCCAGCTCCTGAGTTTAAACAGTAATTACTTCATTTTTACTAGTAATTTTTCTTTCACCGTTGCTATGCTTGCTCCTGACTGAAGGCCAGGGTGTGCATTCATCTGTGTTTCTGGCCCCTCCCATCCTGACAGTGCTGTTTACGCCCCGATAATTGGAACATAAGTTATCAGGCAGCCTGCAGACCTCCTTGATTCGGCCTCCAGACATGATGTATTTCTTCACAAGGTGTTTCAACAGTTTTCTGGGGTTTGTTTTGGTACCAGGAATCGAACTCAGGACCTCAAGCTTGCCAGGCAGATGTTGCACCACTGAGCTGAATCCCTGTCCCTAAATAGTTTTTTACTTTTTGCATTACTGTGGACCAAGCCTACCACCTCATGTATGCTAAGCAAGTGCTCTCCCTTTGAGCCACACTCCCAGCTCTAAATATTTTTGAGGTGAAAAGCAATATTTTTTAAAAAATAAAGAACTTTTAAAGCCCAGATATTTTTGCTTTTCTAGATAAATCAGATGATGTGGTAACAAACCTCAGGGATCTGGGGTCCCACATACTGCTGGCCTGAGCAGAGCTGGCCTCCTAGGCCCGGTGGTTTGTTTCTCTTTCATAGTCCTCTCCTGTCCCATTCTCACCCATGCGCAGCCCTGTGGACAGCTGAGCTTCCACGCCTTCTAAAACAATGTCTGTGGGAGCTTGGTGAAGACAGTTCCTGTGTCTCTAGGCACAGGAGCCAGAGTGGAAAGGGAGGGGGTCCTGTCTCACCCAGAGTGCATGTCCAGGCAAGGGAGCCATGGCTGGGAAGGGACATGGGGACCTCGGCCTGGCATGCAGAGGAGACAATGATGAAAGCTTGGAAAACAGAGCCTATAAAGCCAGTTTGAAGGAAATGGATTTTTTCCTGGAAAAAATACAGGAGGGGATGACTGAATCGCCACCTTCAAGGGAGAGAAGAGTAACTAAGAAGGGAGTGACACCCAGCTGCTTCTGGTCCCAAACCCAGCCAAGGGTTTCTCTTAGCAGAGTTCTCTTAGCAGAGAACTCACTGATCCCTGTGAGTTCTCTGCTTAGAACCTAGAGAAGCTCCTACTCACCCCTGGCCTCCACTTTCCTGCCTGAAACTAAAAAATGCACTGGGTGACTCCTTGAATTCTTCCCATCTTCAATTCTTTATGTCTTCCTCCATCACGTTATCTTTATTTCTGCTGGCTTAGCAGAAAAAGTTACAGAGCTTTCCTGAGTAAGAAAACACAGCATGCATCTCTTGCAGTCTCTTTAGCAGCTCCTGCCTGGATGCTCCAACAGTGGAAAGTATATGGATCCTCTTCTTAGACACACAGTTTGGATACAGAGGGGAAAGTGTTTTAGATTCACTTGCTGCCAGTCACGTTGCTGTGGGTGTCGTTTGTTCAACAGACTCTGGAAGGATAGTTTGGAAGGCTTAATCCAGTGTAGCTCGTGTAGATTCAGACATCCTCTAGAGCACACATTCTTATCTGTTTTTTACATAGTTTCAAAGATAATGGCAAATTCTCACGTCTCTGCCTATTGTGAATCCTGTGAGTCAGTGCAGAAAAACTGGAAGGATTCCTCAGGATGTCACAACCCTGGGTGGCATCTGGTACAGCCTCTGACTGGTAAATGGTTATGGACCTTTCAGCACCTCAAAGTAACAATAGCCCTCTTTATTATGGGCATTGAGTGCTACTGTGGTGATCTTCATAATGATCTGGGGGGGTAGGTATTGATATGCTCACCTGGTGGATAGAATGCAGAGACATAAATCATTCCCCAAGTCACATAGCTAGCAAGAGATGACACTCAGGTTTTCTTGACTCCAAAGTATGTGTTGTTTTCAGGCCATTGCCTGACTCCTGATTTGTAGATTTACTTTATTAGGATGTATTAAGCCCTCAGTACAAGAACATACCATTTAGGGGGTTGTTTGGGCAGATCTTTTGATGCCATTCATTGGTTTACTAAAAGAGTTCATCAATTCCCCACATAAATAAAGGTCAAGTTTGAAGGATATCCTAACTGAACAGCCTCAGTGCCTTTCTGAATCTGCAGCTGTTTCTCATCAGGAATCTGTTGAGGTCTATTAGAAACTTTAAATCTTCACAGAGATCCTTCTTAATACCCCCTAAGAAGCACAGATCTTCTTTAAGAGACTATAGGGAATCTCAGCTCTGAGTCAAATTCCTGATGATCCAGAAATCTTCTGCAACAACGTCACCTGCACTATTGGGTAAAAACATCAATTCTTGTGCTCACCTTCATACGACCGAAGCAAAATCTCTGGAAGTGAATCTATGTCCTTAACAAGTATCCCAAGTCATTTTTGCACACACTAAACTTAGGATATGTGATGCAGTCACCCAGGGAGTTTATGCCTGGGTCCCAACTCCTGAGGTTCTGACTTGTCAGCAAGCGTCCCGGACACCAGATTTTTAAGTTTCCCAACAGATTTTAACATGCACTGTTTTGGATCTAGAGTGCTGCTTCTTAGACTTGAGCATCCATTGGATTCACCCCGGAGGGTGGGGCGGTGGTCATTACAGAGCAGTAATGACCTAAATTTCTGATTCACGGGCCTTGGGAAGAATCTGAGAAGTTGCAGATCTAACGTGTTCTCAGGTAATGGTAGCATACAGTTACAGCGCAAGCTTGGAGTACCCCTGGTTTGAAAAAATCTTCAATATTAGCACACACCACTGCTAAACTTTAGATAATGTGGAAAAATCCTTTCTCCTGCTTAAAGGCACCAGGATCATCTTGTACCTTCCATCTCTAATCTAAATAATTTTGTACGTTATGTCCACTGTGGACTATATGATTACCTTCATAAAGAGGAGAACTATTAACGTATTTTTTAGAGGAGGTTTAGATTTAGATTCAAGGAAGTGAAATAAGTATTAACTTAGAATAAATAGTTATGTCCTTGTTTTTTTTCTTTCTTTAGGAGGACCCTGCTGATGGAACCCAACAGCTTAAGTGCTCTAATAATGAGCTACATTCCCCAGCCCAGAATTGTGTTTCTTAAGAAAACTGTCCCTTGCAAAGCTGGAAGGAATCTGATCTATGGAGATCTAGAAAAATGCAGGCTCCTTCCAACATCAAGATGTATGCTAGATAATAAAATGATACAGAAAATAAAACATTTTTGCAAAGCTCACAGCTAAACTTTGGCCTTTTCGTTATTGACTCTGTTTGCGTTCCTGCTATTGCCAGAGAGGATGGGTATGATAACTGACTCTTTTGGGACAGGGATCCCCGGGGAGAGGTTGAGCCCTTCAGGCTGAGCCCTGAATAACTCCAGGAGCACTACTCTTGGAGATTTCACTGGGAGTTGCACCCCTTAGAATTGTGATACATGGTGGACTGGGAGAGGATTACACTTTTTCTGGAGTTATACAACCCTTTAGCAATTTCTTAAGCTCCTAGACCTAGAAAGCATTATATCACATGCCCACAAGTCAAAGTTCAGCTCATGGCTCTGCCCACCCACAGCTGCTTCTTCTTCCAGGCTCTGACTCGGGATGACCCAGTGGAGAATGCAATGGGGAAGACAAGAAACCTCTACAATATCTGTTCACTGCACACAGAAATGAGAAATCTAGTCAGGAGCCCTGCTGAGAGCCAGGGAAAGCACAGAGAGGCTTTGAAGGGCTGCAGATCACAAGCACACAGGGCCTGGCTCTTTATCTGGGAACCTGGGGTCCTTCAGAGAGAAAGTTCCAAGTTCCTTTTTTCCTTCCCTCTTCCACAACCCTGTGTTTCTTCAAAAGTTCCCAACACTCTCCCTTATACAGCACGTGTTCTGGATATTATCCAATGTTATATAAGTTTATCTGAGTTCAGAGGTCTGTCTTGATTATAGCTGCAGAAGTGGGGTCATTCTTAACTTCAGTCTTGGGGACAACCAGGATATCACTGGCCAAGGAGCTAAGCTGGGAGGTAGGGGAGCTGGGCCAGCAGAAATAATTCAAGTGATTAAGCCTTTGGTTTTGTGTAAATTTTCTGGACAAGAAAAATGAAGTTTGGTGGTGTATCTCAAGCCAATCGTTAGGGACTGAGACCCCAAAATTCATGCACTGAAACTTGAAACCCCAGCATGACTGTATGTTCAGACGGGGCCTCTATACTAGTTTACATATGAAAGGATTTCTTTCAATGCGAAACCCAAAGTATAAATAAATGAAAGAGCAAAAGAAAAGATAGATAATAGGAAACAGGGAGATAGATCTTTTGTAAATGGGAAAGCAGCCAAGACATGGAAAGAAAGGAAAGAGAGGGGAAGGGTGGAAAGAGGACACAAAAAGAGTGAAAATGTGTTCTGTGCGTGGACCAACTCCCCAGATGGCTGTAATCATTGTGTACTGCAAATTTGGATTAATAAAAATAAATAAATAAAATAAATTATTAATCAGAATTTTCTACCAAAGCTACTCTGAGTTATAGGCAGTAGCTTACTGGCTGTTTGACTCATTCTTTTCAGGGAGGAAAATGCAGAAAAGTTATAGCTACTTAGATTACAAACACATGCTTGATGTTCAGTGTATCATTTTGATTTAGTGAAGAGGCATACATCCATTGGAAGCATTTTTTAAAATTTTATTTTAAAGAGAAAAAGATGAAACAAAATTTCAAAACAAGGTAATAGGAGAGTAACAGTGGTCAATACATTGAGTATTGCTATCTTTAAATTAGTTACTCAGAGTATAAGATATAGGCATCTAATTGCCCAGACAATATATTAGCACAAACCTTTCTTTTCAGTGAACTGAGAGAAATTAGCAGCTTAACTATCTTAGCTTTTCCATTCCTTTTTTTCTCCTTTTCCTGTCCCAGTTTCTCTTTCCTTTCGAATAGTTTCTTCCCATTTTACAGTATCTATTTTACCTTTTGAATCTTATTTACTCTTTCAGCTAACTTGGGGAAACTGGTACAGAAGACTGGAGGGAAACATACAGAAGAGATAAAAAGAAGAACAGAGCAGGAATCATCACAAAGAGGCTAGAAACCATGTTCACATTCACATAAAAACATGATCAAATGAAAGAGAAAAGCAAGCAAACAAACAACCAAATAAAACTACCACCACCACAACAAAAAACAAATGAGAGAGAGAAAGGAAAAAGTCCACTTCTAGGTTGGTCTCTGCTGTCACTGGTAGACAATATGTGGAGAGACAGAGTCCAGATCTGTATTGATTTATCCCAGTGAACCAGCAGTGGCTTTTTGGTGGGATAGTGGATAAGCTCAGTAAGCCTGCACCTTCTGGCTGAGACCAGACTCAATCAGCCTGCAGCTGTCAGCGCACCTTCCACGGGCTGGAGCCCAGCTGGGAGCCACAACTTGAAGGAGGCAGCCACTCTAAGTTCTGAGCTCAGCCAGCCCCTCTCCAAGATGGTTCCCACCTAAGTGCTCTCTTGTGCAGGATGACTGAGCCCTCAACACTCACCACCAGCTAGTGCAGTCCTTCACATCCACTGCTCCCCTCCACTGCTGTGTCTCTCCAAGGAGGCCTCTGGGGTCACCAGCAGTCATGTGTGTCCACAGGTTTGAGTCACTTCCCTCATGCAGTGAGTCCTGTCTTGGAGGAAAGGCACCACCAGTTACCTTCTTCTTCTTCACTGAAGTTTCTCTCTTTACTCTCTCTATGGGCTTCAATTTGTGCTTCAGAACCTTCCTGGGCCCAGCGGACCCACTTCCCTCCTTCTTGTCTTCCTTGAGTCACAATATTCCAGCATCTGGATGACAGCTCTCAGAGAGATTCTTTCTCGGCTGCTTACTACTCCACCATTTTGGTGCTCCATTGGAAGAATTTTGAGTTTAGGGTTTTAATGTGATTTCATGGCTACTATGACCTCTTTGACAAAACTGAGTCTTAAGTCTTCATCACGAATTTGAACCACTTCTTTTTCCTGGAGAGATTATGCGTATGATAACCTTTTATTATCCTGTCTAGCCCTCCTCTAGTGTGCCCCAAGGTAGTAGGACTTTTTTCCCCTTCTCAACCCTTTTATTCTATTTATTCCTTTGCCTGTTGAAAAGCTGGTGCAGCTGTGGACACTTTATTCTTTCACACATTGTGCCCTGGGGAGTTTGTCCGGGGACAGGCACAGACACAGGCACATGACCACATCATGGATTAGCTGGGAATGAGTCAAAATTAAGAACACCTCAACATGATGACTCGGTTCTTTGTGTGATTATGAAATGTGGGGGGAGGGAGGGAGTCTTTCCTAACCTCCAGGCTTAACAGGCTTTTTCCCTGCAGTAGCCCAGCCAGAATGCATGGAGATAGTGGGTCCTGAAGACAGTGCAGAAGGAAAACACCTACACTATTCTTGCCCTTCCTTCCTTCCTTCCTCCCTCCCTTCCTTCCTTCCTTCCTTCCTTCCTTCCTTCCTTCTTTCCTTCCTTCCTCCCTTCTTTCTTTCCTTCTTCCTTTCTTCCTCCCTCCCTTGTTCCCTTCTTCCCTCCCTCCCTCCTTTTTTCCCTTTCTTCCTTCCTCCTTCCTTCCCTTTTTCCCTTCCTTCCTTCTTCCCTCCTTCTTCCCTCCTTCCTCCCTTCCTTCCTTCCTCCCTTCCTTCATGTCCACCTCCCCTTTTTTGTACTACAGATTGACTCCAGGAAGTCCTGAGCTACATACCTAAAAATAGTTTTATTTTAAGACAGGTTCTTGCCAGGTGTCCATGCTGGGCCTTCAACTTGCGATACTCCTACCTGAGCCCTTAGCTGGGATTACAGGTATGTGCCACCATGCCTGGTTTGTTAATTCATCTTTGATTTTTAATAGTGAATCAAAACATCTGCTCCCCATGCTGAAACCTTATTTGTTGAGGCTAGGAATGGCTGAGACACTGGAGGAAGGACAGAGTACACAATTGTCATTATGTCAAACGTGAACGACAAAGAACTTTACATTGTCTGCCTGAGCACAAGCACCTGGGTCCTCATGCTTAGCTAGGAATGGCTGATGTGTAGTCTGGTTCACAGCTTGATAGGCAGGCAATGCTGGTGTGGGGAAGACTTTCTCCTCAGAGCCTGGGAACCTCACATCGGGGAGTCCCTGATGGATAACTAGAATGATCCAGCCAATCTTTAGCAGAGTGATATTTAAACCATCTGACACCTGGTAGGGCAGTTGTACACAGCCAGTGCAGCTGTGTCCATGTATAGCAGCTGCTCGTTAGCTCCAGGGTGAGCAAAATGTTTCTGTTTCTTTCCTTTGGCTTACCAGATAAAAGCCATGTTTGTGGGGTACAGCTAGATCAGGACAATTAAACGCCAGCCTATCCAATTCATTAGAAAACTAATACACCACCATGACAGTTACCCACAAACTAAGTCACTCGGGGGGTCAAGGCACAAGACCCAGCTCTAAATCAGGCACACATTTAGCTAATGCAAATGGTGCTTTTACTTTTGTAAAAAGCACCAAAGAACCAATGAAATAATGCCCACAGTAATCCTTCCCAGACACAAAGATAGCAAACCAACACACGAGTGCATACTGTCATCATTGCAAGCCTTCAAACATTTGCAAAGACTAGATTTAGAGTGATATGGGGTATACTCCAAATAGAAGGTTTTATTTATACTGTAGGGATTATGTAATGTGATGAGAGAAAATTTATTTCTAGAAGGCCTGGCATGAATTCTGTACATTGAGAAACAGTGATAAAGCAAGTGAATGTAACTGAGCACAAGGATCCAGTCCAAGTTGTTCAGGCAACATAGAACTCTTGTACAAATTTGAGGCACATGCTGTAAGAGGAAAGTCCCCTATTTGGAACGCATCTATGAGATGGCAAACTAGAATTTCTTGAAGTCTATTGAAGGATTATGTAAGCATTCACTTCAGCCCAAAGCACCTCAGTTGCTCAAACACCATTTATGGAACAAATTCATTCAGAACCCAGCTGAGAGTCTGGAAAACATTTCAAAGGCCCATTGAAATATGTAAGCCCATGCATTCACTGCCATTCACTGTACTCCTAGAAATCCACCTTACTCAAAATCCCTATCCAATTTTCTAACAAATTTGGGTACACGGCCAAGGTTGATAGTAGCTGGCCACAGCACTTCCTCTTCCATTTCTACTCAGTATCAGAAACTTAATTTCATTAAAGGAAATTGTGTACCCACATAGAACTACATCTGCCAGTTTTCTGACAGCCATAAGAATGGCAAACTTTTGATCAGTGAAATACAGCAGAAATGTTATACAGGAAGTCTAGGGAATATCCCACAAAGGTAGGACCAGCTCTTCTGCCTTCTAACATGCTGCCTGGAACTAATTCTGTTTGGCTGACTCCAGATCTCATATGGTCCCTGGTGATAAGGGCTGCACCGCAAGGATGCTGCAGAAGAGCTACAGAACTAGAAGATGCTTGAGTCTCTATGAAACTCAAGTTGTGCCATACTTGCCCTGGGCTGCCTTTCTATGGAATTCTTATGCACAAGACAGAAATAAACTTCTATCTTGTTTTGGCAACTATTACTTTCTATTTGGCAACTATTACTCAACTATTACTTGTTCTATGCATCTATCTAAGTTTATACTAATGAATATGCTCAATGTAAATCAAAAGTAGTAAATTGCTGGCAGTGTGGTTACTCAGAGAAGGTAGATGATACACAGGAGAAGGGATATCTGACACTCTTAATCATGAAGAAGATAACAAAAAACAAGAACAACAGCAAAAAACCCAAAGGAAACCAACCAAGCCAGGTGTGGTGGCACACACCTGTAATCCCAGTGCTTAGGAGGCTGAAGTAGGATTGCTGTGAGTTCAAGGCCAGCCTGGGCTATATAGTAAGTTCAAGGTCATCCTAAACTACATAGTGAGACCCTGTCTCTAAAAGAATAAAAAAGAAAAAAACCAGCCAAACTGTAAATAGTTCCCATGGAAATCCTTTCAAAGTATAGCATTTAATTATTCCTACTTAGGTAAATTGCCCTACATCTCTTTAGTAGGTGTTAAGGACTTCAACACAGAGCAGGTAATTAGAATCACCTGAATTAGTAATCATTGCTTGGAGCCATGAAACATAGCAAATGATGTTTGCTTTACAAGGTATCACAGAAATATTTTAATTCAAAACAACTTAGTCTTCTAATTTTCCTCCCAAAAGAATAAGCAACAGGAGAAATTTTCTGCAAATTCTATGATATTAAATGGCACATTTCCCCCCAGATTGCATAATAAATGAGTCTTCACTGAATGTGGTTTTATTTGACTGTTGTGCTGATTTTTATGGAAGAATTGTTTTTTTAAAAATACTTTCATGTTTACATATTGCAAAGATTTATGTTGCTCTCCATCTTAACAGGATGTAAATTTGTCCTGCAACAGAATAAGTTAAAATGAAATAAAACCACAGAATGATAGAGAACATAAAAGTCTCAAATGATAGACTTGAACCTTGGACCACAAAATAAAGAGAGAGGTTGAGCTTCTCTGACTCTCTTTATTTCCTGGAAAGTTTGGGGCCTTTTATTCAAATTCTATGTGATTCTCACCTGAGCAATGATTTACACAGATGGATGGTGAGAGCCAACTCTTTCTGGCAAGGATCACAGGGAGCCCCAAAGGGAACTAGATCTCTAGGCCAGACCCAAATAAGTGGAAAACCTGTTACAGATGAGAAAGCTGGAGAGAATGTGCTGGCTACTAGCCATGCTCCAAGCAGGCCAAGGATGGCAGCAAAACAAACAATGGAAGCAAAAAGTTAAAGAACAAAAACATTAGAATAAAGTCCCTCAATACCATCCTCGCTCATGTAAAAAAAGTAATAGGAACTAACTGTTCCCTTGCAATCCTTCAATTTCCAGGATTCTTCAGATATCTTGTGAAGATATCTTGGGGGCATTCAGGTATCTCCACACGCAGTATTTTTAGCTCCATCAGGGCAAGAACTTATTCACAGTATTATATCCCCATGCTCAGGGCAGGGAGGCAGAAGGCATTCATGTTCACGATGAATGGGTGAATGAATGAAAGAAGAGAGAAGGTAATTGAAAAGAAGGAATGATTAGATACATAACCAGAAAGGAAATTTTTTTCAGGTACTTACTGATTTACTGAAAATTGAAATAGTGGAATTTTCCATTTAAATTAAGTCACTCTTTGAAAGAGTACCTGCATGTCTATAACTTGACAAATCACCAACCAAATGGTAAGAGCTGCTACCCCTTCTGTATGTCCAAGTAGTTCTTTTGTCCTAGCCTTTTGGGGGCCACAGATATGCTATTTTTGTGTTTGTCTGCACTGTGGAAAATTTTCCCATTCAGGAAGTTGAGGGGGGTGGAGATAAGGACCCCTTTGGGTTTATCATAAGTGATATATGAAGTCAAACTTATTTTTAAAAAACATTAAAGTGTTACTAGGCAAGGAAAATTTAACTAAAAATTAGCCTTAACTCCTACTCCCTCTAGTCTAACTTTTTCTCTTGGACAGAATCCTGGTTCCTTGGAAAAACAGAGAGAGAAAACTGTAAGGAGGAAATAGAAGAGAAGAAAACATGAGGAGATGCAAATGAAGAGACCGAGAAGGTGAACCAAATTTGCCTTCTAATATCCTTCTGCATGCACGCATACATGTACCCTTCTAATATACATATCTGCCCACACTTCTAAGAAATTTTACTCCAAATAGATTATGTAAATTTGACAATAATAATATGTAAATTTTGAAACTCCAAGTCCAATAAAAGGCCTTCGGGAGCAGCTTCTCTCTGAGGTGGAACAAGGCCCAGGCCCATTGGAGGTGCATGGATTTGCATTTTCTGCTTCCCTGTCCTTCTGGCTCCTTACTGGTCTGATGAGAAACAGCAAGCCTAGAGCCTGGACAAGAAAATGGGAAAAGGAAGAAAAGAGGCCTAAAAGATATCCAAACACTGAGGGACACACAGAGCAATAGGAGCATGAATGTAACTACAGTTCTGTCACACACTTCCTCAGCCAAAAATTTAGAGCTCAGCAAGAATGCAGACAGAAAAAGAAGGGTACACCAGGTGACAGGTGTTACTGCTCCTTGTCAGGATTTCTTGGTTTCCTTCTCCAACTGCTGCTCCACTCCGCCCATGGACAGTAGAGACAGCTGCGTAATTTTCTGTGACAAGAAAATGTGAGTGGCAGTGACGTGGATAAAACTGAAACCATAAAGAGTTATCACTACGCACCTCTCAGAGTGACTAGAAAGGAAAAGAGGAACAATACCCAATACTGGGAGAATGTGGAGAAGTTGGGTCCCTCCCATGCTGCTGTTGGGGATGTAAAATGACATGGTACTTTGGGCACATTTTGACAGTTTCTTAGGAAAAAAAACATATCATGTGGTTGAGAAGCACCTGGGCTCCTTGAGGGATTTTCCCGGAAAGATGAACACAGATAATGACACAAAGATCTGAGCACAAAATTCACAGAACCTTTACTTGTAACTGTGAAAACAAAGAATCAGGTGTCCTTCAATAAGTGAATAGTTAAACTGTGGTGCGTACACACATGGAACACTACTCAGCAACAAAAAGGAACATTGTGACATTGTGACACTGCAACAACTCCAAGTATTTATGCTGTGGGGGGAAAGCCAGTCCCCAAAAGGATATGATGCATAATTCCATTTGTGTAACATTTTTTCAGATGACAAAACTTCAGAAGTGGAGAACAGATTAGAGGTGGCCAGGAGTTAAGAGATCAAGGCAGGTAGCACCAGGCAAATGAGCATGGTCATGAAAAGACAACATAAGAGACACTTCTGGGGTTCAACAGCTCAGTGCCTTGACCATGGAAGTTACCAACACAGAACTGATAAAGTTGTATACAACTTAATGCACATTTGCACACACAAGTGGATATAGGTAAAACTGGGGAAATCTGAGTTACCACTGTCAATTTTCTGGTTGTGATTTTATATAATAATTTAGGTAAATTTTACTGCTACATGAAACTTGGTGAAATGTACCATGAATCTGTTCACCTTATTTCTTACAACTGCATGTGAGCTCTATAGTTAACTCAGTTTAAAATCTATATCTGTATCTCTGTAGCTTAGAATTATAGCTTGATGGAGCAACAACCAAACCAACAACACATGCCAGCAAATTACCATTACAGTCTCCATCTCTCCAGTTACCTGAGAAATTATTTCTGATTTGATTTTTTCTCGAGCCTCATTCAATTCATTTGCTTTGTTACTTCTGCTATTACCACTTCAGAGAGTCCAGGTGGGTGCCTTTTGGATTGTTCTACATCATGGCCCCTGGGTTTGCTTTAGGTGAGCTGGACATCTAGGGTTGCCTCTTGTTTAAGTGTCTTCTCATTTTGTATTTTTTTTTTTTTTAGTTTAACTCCTGAGTTAATGCTTCTAATTTACCTATGGTGAGTAGCTTTATTGCTAGCATTTAAAACCTTTAGGAAATGACAACTTCTCAGAGGTGTCTTCCAAGTGTAGCTGGCTTTTGGGTTTTTTTTAAGGAGGGGTACCAGGAATCAAACTCAGGACCTCACTCTTGCCAGGCAGGTGCTGAGCCACTGAACTAAATCCCTAGCCAGGCTTTGGGGTTTTGAGTCTGTTGCAAGATTGTACTCTTCAATTTATTGGGGATGAGTTGTTGCTGCCTAATTGGCCCAGCCCCTGGTTATTTGGCACTGGCCTATAGTATTTTTTATGACCCTTAGGTAATTTCAGTCTTGGTATACCAGGAAGAACAGCTGGTTAGAACAATTATGTCACTTGGGCTAAAGTGTTACAATCAGTAATAACAATACCATCAAACACAGCCTAGAACATGCCAAACTGAGGTAACTATTAATTTCTTTAACTGTATGAACTAGATTAGTGGTTATATAACAAAGTCTAGAATGAATCAGAAAATTGTATGCAGTAAGTAAGTCCTCAATATGGCAATTTTACCCTCAGCAGAGAAGATTTAAAAGGAGTGAAGGGGAAAAGTAGAGAAATAGAAGAAAGGAAGAGATTAGAGGCAAGACTGGGGGGCAAAGGAGGATCACAGAAACTTTGAGAAACTGGTGAAGACAAGCGTGAAAGAGAGAAGGAAGAAATAAAAACAAAAACAGAACAGAACCACCACAACAAAAAAACTAGACACCATGTTCACACTCATAAAAACAAGAACAAACAACAATGAAAAAATAAAAAACAAAAAATTTTTAAAAAGACAAAAGAAGAAAAAAAAATGTGCACTTCATGGTGTTTCTTTGTTGCCACTGGTAGACCAGGGGGGCTGATAGAGTCCAGATCCGAATTGGTCAATCACTGCAAGTCTGCAGCAGCTCCATGGCAGGATAGTGGATAATCCCTGTGAGCCTGCACTCCTATTTCCACTGAAGTTCAGGCTGGCCTCTGGCTGCAAGACTGGAACCAGACCCACCTGGCCCACAACAGTCCCCGGGCCCCGTGCAGGTTTGAACTTACCTAGGACCCACTAGGTGGAGCCAGCATATGCTGAGTCCTGAGCTCAGCGGACCTGTCTTCAAAATGGCTTGACCACCGCTCTGCTCCACTGGTGCGCTTCTCTGTGGAGGCCTCTGGGGTCTCCAGCAGTCACTGAGTGTCTGCAGTTTCAAGCCGACCCTCGCATGCAGTGAGTCTAGGCTCAGGAAAGAAGCGTCCCTGCCTCCTTCTTCATTGAAGTTTCTCTCTTTGCTCCCTGCATGGGATTCAGTTCTTGCTTCAGATCCTTCCTGGGTCACAGGGACCCCACTTCCCTCCTTCTCCTCTTCCTCACACCCATCTGGACGCCAAATCTCAGAGATCTGTTTCTTTGCTAGTCGTCACTCCACAGTCTTCCCAGAAGTCCCTTGCCAGCAAACCAAACCAGTCCCTTGAAGATAATTCTGACCACTCTAGATATTTATATTTTATTTATTTTCACTTACTCTCAAATTTGTATTTATTCTCAGATCCACATCATACCCAAAAAGCTTTTATTTTCATTTAAGAATATTTTAAATTTTATTATAAAGATAAAATTGGAGAACTGAAAAAATATAGATAAAAATATGAAAGATAAAATAAAAAATGCTTTGAATCTCATCCCCCAAAAGTAATTTAAATAACATGCCATAAGAAATATGCTATAATATAATTTATTTTTAGTTTTGCCATTTTTGTGTTACCATAAATGAGCTCATGAATATGCCTTCACACATTTCTGGGGTTTTACTTCTTAGAAACTGTTCTTTTGGTAAAGAATTTCTATTTTATTAATAACACCATTGGTATACATACAAATAAAATTAGCAGACTGTGTCAAGACCAGCATCCAAGTTATGATATTATACCACAGTTTTGCATTTATGCAAATATTGCATGACATGGTTCTTCTACTATGATTCATGGTGCTCAGAAATATTCCTGGGCCCCATTTAATTAGAACTTCACCCCCGTGTTCCTGTGGGATGTCACGACCCTTTGTGTGTGCTCAGATACAGTACACACATCTAAAGAATATGGCTACAGCTGCTCCTGGACTTGCAGCAAAAAGTCCTGCGATTCAAATTCAGAAATTACTACTCCTGGATCCCTGGAGGCTTTTCTGCACCTCCTTCTGAGAAGCATGTGCCTTCAAAAAGCTTCCTTAAAGCATAAAGAAAAGGAGAAGAGGCTAACAAAACATACTCCTGCAGGGTAAAATTCTCAGGCCTTGCTCCGTCTCCATTAGTGAGTGAAGTCATGTTTTTTTGACTCCACTCTGTGAGCTGGTAATGGATTCACCTGGGTGGCAGGTAATAGGCCCTGACATTTCAGAAAGTCTCCAAAGTAGTCTGCACTGGAAAGAACATTCTGCATAATTCAGGAACCATTAAAAGAGGTGCATGATCATAATTCTCAGTCTTCAGCCTCATGGTGCCGAAAAGGGCATCAGCCTTCCATGTCTGCAAGGGGCAAAGCAAGTAACTTCACATGCACACAGGGAAGCATGCTGGCACTTCCAGTCTTCGGGAGGCTGAGTTTAGCATCAGAGGAGCACTTGTCAGGCCCTAGAAGCCACCTTACCATTGTGGAATATTAGTTCAAATGCTTTACTATTATGAGTCTTTCCTGGAAGAACCTAAGCCTTTTCTTACACTTCAATGAGTAGCATTTAGTCTGCATTTTTCCCATTACTTATCAGTGGGTCTTTCTGAGGTGCAGAGGGATACAAGTAGAGTGGGCAGATTGAAGAGATGCTGTTTTCCTTCTGGTCTGTAGCTGTTTTCTCATCCTGGGTTTGCTTTGCTATGAAATCAGAAATGCAACTTTGCTTTTGGCAGAAAGCATCCCAAGCCAGCGCCAGGGCACACGGTGATTGGCTCCCATGTGTGGAATTTCAAAGCCAGCTCATCAGTTTCCTCCCACAGAGCTGGGCCAGATATTCAAACAATGAGGTTGCCAGGCTAATTTAAAACATGATAGGAAACACATTTTAACACATAAGAATTTTTTTAAAAAATATTCTCAGCCAGGAAATAAAACCAAGAAATTTCCTAGGATACTATTTGGAATGTAAGATGAAAAAAAAAATTGATGTATCCTGCAGCAGCTTCGGTAGCTGCAGAAATGAAGGCTGTCAGCCAGTGAGCTGGAATCTCTGCCCTTTAGCATGGGTGTCAGGAGGGCAAGCTTCTCCAGGTGGCAGGGCAGCTGGTGTGTCCGCCAGCAGCAAAGCAGCTGGATTGGCTGGGTGTGGGGCTAGTTTCAAGGAACAACAGGTTTCCACCCAAGATACAACTGATCCTTGGGACATCTCTAATTGTCACCTTGATCACTGTGCTGCATCAGCACAGAGCACAAGGCTACCACTTGGGTAGAAAAACAGTGATCATAAGAAAGAGGCTACCGAGTCCATCTTAGCATTGTTCAGCAGAACAGAACTAAAACCCAAGGCAAGAGGTAATGCCATCCCATTCACCTTGTTTGTTGTTCTTCCTTCTTTGTGTCACACTCTTTCATTTCTGAAGATGAGGTTCTGCTCTGGAAATGTAGATTCTTATAACACTCACTTTGATTCACCAACAAGGCTGGTATTGTTTAAAGAAGTTTCGTTCCAAAACCAACAATGGCATTTCAACATAACATCTTTCCTTCAGTGCTTCTAAAACGGCCCTTAGACATTACCTCACTAAGCTAACACTTCAGGAGACCGATAAAGACAGAAGTGGAGTGCTTCATCTGAGTGATATGGTGGAGTTCAGATTGAAGTGGGGGCAGTGTCCTTGTTTCCTCATTTATCGTTTGACCTGAGAAGGTCATTTAAACTTTGTAAAGCTCATGCTCTTCACCTGAAAAATATGGAGGCTGAACCAAGCAATTGCACAAAAAGTTCCAGTCCTGTGGACCTATGAAATTCTGAACTAAGGGAAAGTTCTTCTTAAGAGAGGTACAGCAACCATTTATTATACCTTTAATATGTGGGCTGAACTTTAACATCAAGCTTTATCTCCTTAAAGGGAAAATGAATACGCTAGGCCCAGTTTATGTGCACCTCAGATCTGCCCTTCCTCACCTACTGCCCCCAGAGGCTGGTTTTGGTGATAGATATTCTCCAACCATAAAGAACCCAGCAACATTTCACTCCATGGCTGCAGCTTCCAGGACCCAAATGTCGCTGCTGGAGCCACCATCCCAGGTGGAAGAGAAACATCAAAGACACCCTTGACCAAGGAAAGGAGGCCACCACAGCCGTATCCTACCTGGGTTGGATCTCAGAAGCTCAGGGGCTGCTTGAGACATTGTCAGTGAACTTAGATGCTGGGGAGTGGGAGTGGACACAATGGATGAGTTTTGACAGAGGGGAGACACCTCACACAAACTGTAAGCTCCTTAGACTTGTGCTGGTCCAACAGACTGTTTCAAGAGATCATTATTTCCATACTTTCCATCTCATCTCTGGAGATGACTTTTGAAGACTGAGCAACCAATGTGTTAGTTGTGTTAGCTCTCACTAGCTCTCACTAGCATGCTCACATTTGTTCTTCCCTCACAACTTGCCCCATTTCTCCTTTTTCCCTGGAATCCCACTCTGCAATAAACTTAGTGCATAAAATTTTTTCCTCAGGCTTTGTTTTCTAAAGGATGCAGAGCAGGACATGGGATGCCTTCCAAAGCAGACCTCCAGGATAGGACTTTGGGCCTTGTTATGGTTTGTGTCTGCATGTCCCCCCAAATCCTCATGCAGTCATGGGGCAAGCTTTTAGAGTTTATGATTGATTAGTGGATGTGAGTGCTACACCTGCCCTGGGGCAGATAGTTTGCATATGTAAGAGAGAGAAAGAGGCTGCTTGCCTCCCCTCCTCCCTTTTTGTTCTTGTTGCTTTTGCTGTCTTCTGCTGCCATGAACGGTTGCCCTCTGCCATGTGCCACCCTGCCTTAGAGCCAACCGAGTATGAACTGAAACCTCCACAGACTGTGAGCTAAATAAAACTTTCTTTCCTTAATTTTGGGAGTCAGGTATTTTGTCTCAGCAACAGGAGAAAATAAATCAAGACAGGTCTCTACTGGGAGGGGTAAAACCAATGAAAAGGCAAAGATACAGGCACCTGAAGTGACTGCCATCCTTGGTCACTAAGAAGAAATGACAGTTATAAGGATGTTGCTTTGGATGATAGTGGAAGATCTGCAAAACTGAATCATGGTCTCAGGGAAGCTAGCAGCTTGCATAAATCATCTGTGGCAGCCAGAGACCCTCTACAGGGCAGAAAAGGAAGGAAAATTGTGTCCAGAAGTATATGTTATAAAGTGGCAAACCTATAAGGTCAAAAACATGCACAGCCTCAAAATGTCTACTATAGCAAAGGAAAGGCCATGATTGGGAGGAGTAGATGCCTGAACCAAGATGGGGACATTTGTGTCCAAATTTCCCTGGTCCTCTCTGGAGATCATGCAGTCACCTCACTTGCAGACTACCCGAGAACATCACATGAAGTCCTGTGAGATAACATCAGTTCTTTTCATGATCTGTCTACCACTGCTCCTCATTGCTTCCCAGCCAGTAATTATGTTAACATTTGCGAATTGGGTGGTGGTGGGGTGCTCTGAGCCTCAGGAAGTAAGGTGGTAGGTAGCAGACTATAATACTGCTAGGAGTGAGATAGAAGGGCTGCCTTCTAGAATGTTGGGGTCTTTATAGCAAGCTCAGGCTGCAGCGACAGTTGCTGCCTCTTAAACCCTATCACTCACCTGGACTGAAGCTTCTGGAGGTATCCACGTAAGAGTGTTGAGTAAACTCTCTGAAAAGTCTCAATAGAGGAATCATAGCACAGACCTGTAGGATTATGGAGCAAAGCCGTATTTTTTGTGGCAACTCCCCGTTTGAAAGACAGCATGACAGTGATCACAGACAGAAATTTCATCCCCACCGTGGAACACGGAGTAGCTGTGAAATTGTGGCCGCTTATTGTGTTATCAAATCTATGAAATCACAAGGCCATATGTCTTAGTTGTTTTCTCACTGCTGGGACAGAATACCTGGCACCCATGAGTTAAAGGGTGAAAGGTTTATTTTAGTACACAGCTGGTTGAAGTCCCTAGTTGGCTGGCCTCCAAGGTAGGACAGTATGGCAGAGGAGAAATAGTCCATGGCAGGGTAGGCAAGAAGCAGTGTGACTTCCTTCTTCTTTCTCTTTTTATTCCATCCAGGCTACAAGACTATTTGGTGCCACCGGTACCCAGCCTGGGTCCTCCCTCCTCAATAAGTCCATACCAAGAACTATGGTAAACCAATCAGTGGACTGATCCAGTATCACCGATGCATGATCCAGTATCACAGATGCATGATCCAGTATCACAGATCCATGGGCCAGTCGCTTCCCAAAGCCCCACCTATGAGTGCATGAAGCTTTGGGGGGACATCAAGATATAAGCCATAACACCATGTGAATAAGGCAGTAATAAATTACATGGGGATATAATGTACTCAGGACTAGATGGACCTCATTCCAGAACATCTGAGAAAATTAGACAAACAGATGGCCTGCATTTGTTTCTCCTAGCACTGTTGTCCCAGGACCTTTGCTTAAGTCCATACCTATGAATCCTCACAGATATCTCATGGCCAACTGATAGAGGGAGAAAAGAACTGGGCCTGCTTTACACAAGAGTGATGTAACACCTTGGTGGTAGCCAAAAATGAAAAGAGGCTGCTTTTCAACAGCCTCGAGATTGGCACAAGTGTAGTTTAGAGAAATTCTCTCATGGGGCGCAGTAAGGAACAATACATATGGTTACCCACTTCATGATGAAGAAGTGGCCGGAGCAAAAGATACCTTGCCAAGAGTCACTTAACAATGAGAATACGTTCTAAGAAATGCATTGCAAGACATTTTTGTCATTGTGCTAACATCATAGAGTGAAACCAAGATGACTATGAGATGACCGGGTGATATAGTTTTAGGAATCACCATCGTATACTTGTCCCATTTGTTATCAAAATGTCATGTAATTCACGACTGTGCTCTGACTCCTGGGCAGTAGAAAGTGATTGAACAATTGGTTGATACTCATATGGAGCAAGACTCAAGATGAGGATTTCCAGTGGAGGTACGTGTACAGAGACAAGGGAGTAGACACGATGCACACATATTTTTTGTCTCGTATTAATCCCCACCAAAGAATAACAATCTAATACAAAGCTTTCGAACACAAAATAGAAGCAATGAATGTTAATCAGCTTCTTTCAGAGTCTATGCAATGTAACTATGAAACCATGGTGGCAACTTAAGCATGGATCAGACACGGATCCCTTTCAGTAAGGCCACTCCAGCTACTGCTGCTGCTCCTCCTGAACTCCCACCCTGCCAGGAGCAGAGACTGACAATAAGACTCTGAAATGTCTCCAATTTTGGAAAGAGCTGCCAGCCTCCTGGTGGCAGGCCCATGGCATCAGAGCCCTCCCACTTTAGAGAGTGCAGTGCTTCACACTTGCCTGAATTGATACTCAGGAAAAGAATCAATTTTCTGTCCTCAGTGCAGTACCTCTACCAACATCACCAGCTAAGGACCCACAGAAGGCCTGATCTATTAACATTGTACAGATGGCCTTTTCTTGGAGCAAAGGACCCATTTTGTAAGCAGTGTGTCATGATCAAGTGTAGCTAAGGAAGCTCTGAGATGAGGGTGTGGGCCTGATTCAAGAGTCACTTCTTGATTCCAGCATTCGTTCTAGGAGCAGCAAGAGCCTGCACATGCTGTCCTGCATGCAATCGGCTAAGAACTGAATGTGCTCTGCATGCGCAGCAGTGCAGCCTCAACTGAGACTGCCCACCAAGTTTCCTCTACGAAATGCAGAGTCACGGAGGAGAGAAGAACAGACCTCCTGCCACCTAGATCAGCCGCCTCACAAACAGGATGTGGAATGGAGAAAACCTTTGCACATATCATTTGTGTTAAATAAAAACAAAAACAGGCTGTGTGTGTGTATGTGTGGGTGGGGTGTGTGTGTGTCTGCATACAACAGTAGTATGGTGTAAAGGGATGAAAATTAAGCTTTCTTTCTCAGAAAAACATATTGGGATGATTCCAGAAAAAATATAAACATGTATCAGTTTGTTGGAAAATGAACTGAGGAAAAGGAGGAATGAAGGAATAGAACTATTAATCATTGGACTTCTAAGCTGCATGAGCTGTGACATTGAAATTCAAATGGCCACGGAAGGAGCTGTACTTGGAATTAAGAAAATAAAAACAATGAATTCAATAAGCCAAGACCAATTCAAACTACCGTATGTGACGAGGTGAGATTTAATGAACAAAGCTGGGTACACATAAAGGTGGCTCCTGTATGGTATGTACTCCACAGGTGATGTTCAGGTAGTAAATCACTTTTGTGTTCTAAGTATACAAGCATAGAATGAGCTACAGGAGGATTCAATAAGTGTTTATTGAATGAAAAAGAGTTTTTCAAAATTGTGGGGCAATGCTAGGAAACACCTCTAAGCTTCCAAAGGTCCAAATAAACCACTTTAGCAGGTTATTAGTTCCTAGTAAGATCTTTTTTATAAAATTAGTTCTATACATGTATACATAGGTAGATAAGATGGATAGGTAGATGGGTGGATGAGTGGATTGATGGACAGATGGATGGATGGATGGATGAATAGATGGATGGATGGGTGGGTGGGTAGGTGGTGGATAGATGGGTGGAAAATGAATGGTAGTGGGTAGATAGATGGGTGAATGGAGGATGGGTAGAGGATGGTGGATGGATGGAGGGTGAATGCGTGGGTGCTGAGTGAGTGGATGAATGGATGGGTGGATGGGTGGATGGGTGGATGGGTGGATGGGTGAATGGATGGATGGATAGATGGATGGAAGGACAGATGGATGGATGGAAGGGTGGTGGGTAGGTATATGGATGAATGGATAATTTATTGTAAGGAATTTGCTCACATGATTCCAGAGATATAAAATTTTCAGGGTGGGCTGGTAGACTGCAGACCCAGGGAAAAGTTGAAGTTCAAGTCTAAAGTATCTGCTAGTAGAATCCCTCTTTATCAGGGAAGGTCAGTTTTTTACTTCTATTTAGGCCATGAACTGATTGGACGAACCCTACCCTTATCACGTGCAGTAATCTACTTAATTCAAAGTCTACTGATTCAAATGTTAATGTCATCAAAATATACCTTTACAGAAGCATCTCAGTGATATTTTACCAAAGAGCTAGATGCCATATCTAGGCAAGCTGAAACATAAACTTAACCACCACAAGCAGTAAGTGGATATTCAAGTGCATCTAGCTGGATTTTAAGCTTGTGTTCCTGCATTGAGACAATGAGTGCATTTGTTGAATTTGTGATAGGAAGAATATAAATGCTTTGACTTGGCTATTAAAGACTACAATGAAAATATAAAAAATGATTTGCTGTCTGTGAACCCCTGAAACTACTGGCCCTAAGTGTCGTAGTCACGTTGCCACCCTAAAGTTTGTTATGTTTGGGGTTGTAATACGGTAGTAATTTGTCCTAGTTCCTGGGGCTTTGCTGTTTTTAGTACTGAAAATCTGATGCCCTCAGTCCTGGGAAAGTGGGAAGAGCTCAAACTCTCCTCACCTATCTCTAGGACAAAGACTGAGCGCTTGCTAGTCTTGGCAATAGAATAGATTCTATCGGCACAGATGTGAATCACTTCATGATGCCTCCCATCTTCCCTTTGCAAAGACCCTTAAAATAAGCAAGGACCAGCAATCAAGCATTGTCTTTGGGTGGCTTTGTCAGCTACTGGGGGCAATCAAAGGCCTTAAGAACAGCCTTGGCAATTTCCCATCCAAAGTAAGGTTCAACCTCACTATTGGTTCTGTGGCCTCTGAGAACAAAAGAGAGGGCCTGTCTAAGGAGGCGATGGCCCTTGCAGGAGTCTTTAAGCCAGATCTGAGATTGGTTCTGTCCTTCTCTGGGTCATGGGAACATTAATGACAGCACAGAAGGGGCCCTCCAGTACCAGAGGCCCCATGCTCCAGCCACTGTACTCCACCGGGGCAAAGATACACCTCTGCCACCGCCACCTGGCGTTTGCTTGCTTTTTGGACCAATCCACTTGAGTGGCATGTAGAAAGTCGTTGAGGATCCTGGAACTAGTTTGGGGCTATGGAGTCCCTGTGTTTTTGGAAGATGATGGAGAGGAGAGAGAGGGTGATGCCGGTGTCTTCAGGGCGATCCTTCCACCTCCTATTGGCCTGAGTGGCTCCACTTTCATTCATATTTCATTTTACATATTGGGTATCTCCACCCAAATCTGCCTAAGGAAAATACTCTTTATAAAACATTTAAGGGCTGAGGATATAGCTCAGTGGCATAAGTGCCTGCCTGGCAAGTGCAAGGTCATGAGTTCAATCCCCGGTACAGCAAAAGAAAAAAAACATTTAAAATAGAATAGACTATAAAATACAGTGTTTATAATACTTCCTGTGAGTATTGTGTTGACATGACCCCTCTGTGCATTATTTTCAACTACATCATTTTATCTTTTTCTTTCATTTCCAAATATAGGGCTTCCCCTTCTCCCTGAGATCCCCAGGCCCCTCTTCTGTGCTCCACCATAGAACCCATCACAGGCACCATAGCACCATGCTTGAGCATCTCGCCCTCTAGGACTAATGTGTTTCATGGAGCAAATGTATTTCATGGTGATTTGAGGACCACAGCCAGTTCTAAGAGGATCTCCCTTCTCAGAGTCCCCAGCAGTTGTGTTTTATACAACATGACCCTACTCCATCTCTGCTCTGTGGCTGAAGCTCACTGAACTAGTCTGAGCACTGGACCCAAGTTCTGCTCCATGAGCTATCATTTATAGCTTACCACTGGCATCTATGGCCTTGGTCCTTTTGGACATCAGCTTACCACTGGAACTTAGAAACGCAGATGCTGGGCTTTCCATCCTCAGAGATTCTGAGGAGGTCTGGGATGAGCCTTGCCTTGCTAATATCTTGCAAGCCCCTCAGGAGACCCTGAGAAGCAGCTAGGATGACTGATTCTCTGAACTATCTCAGAAAGAAGAGTTGGTTCCACTGGATTCTCTTTATTGGAAATTATAACAAACAAACGAACAGTGACACGGAAAGTGATAGAATTTCATAGGACTAAATGAAGGCCATGGAAAGTCAAAGACGTGGCATTTGGAGTGTGAGTGATGTGATTGGTGAGGGAGCTGGTCATCAGAGAGAGAAGGATGGGAGTGACGTGCACGGAGAAGCTGCGCCGTGAGACAGTGAGAGACAAACAGAAGCGGAGTGTCAGAAAAACAGAGACGGAAAGGAAGGTAGAGCAGAGGCGGAAAAAGACAGAGCATCAGGCAGAGAGCTGTAGTAGCAATGTCCTTTAGCGTTGCTACCTCCAGCTTTGTTCCCCAAACTAGAAAGCGCTTCCATCTTGTCCACTCACGTCCACTCCCCTCATTCCAATCATGGCCATCCCCGAAAGGGTTTTTAGGGGGTGGCTTTTCTACCTTGCTTAGTCCAGGCCTCCTTCAGCACTTCCTGGGGCGATGGCAAAATCCTCAGGCTGGTCTCTCTCCCTGCGGTATCCTTTCCCTCAGTTTCTCCCCACCGTCACCCTATCCTTCAGTGATGAAAACATGGGCAACATTCGGCCTCCTCCACGCCTCATTCTCCTGCCACAGCTAGGCCAGGCCTCATCTGTGCAGCCAGACTCCTTCAGCTTCCCCTTCTGTGTCTGGCAATCTCTCACTCGGCCTTCAAAATGCAGCTCACCTCAAGGATGCCTTTTCCACCTCCTTCAGGCAGCATTAGCTGATTACGAACTTCCTGCCTTTCCCATGGGATGGGAAGCCCCTCAGTGCAGTCTCCTTCCTAAATGTCGTTGAATTCCAAGGAACTTTTCCCCATAGTGCCATGGAAGCCTCAGCAGAGCCGATGGATGAGACAGACTTTGTTCTTGTGGGAATTCAGCTGCCTTGATACACACAAGAACAATTTCTTTCCTTTTTACTTTGAATCTTAAGAAAATGCCTCAATTTTTAAAAATGCAGTTGGGTGTGGTGGCACAAACCCCTAGTCCCAGCTACTTAGGAGATTGAGGCAGAAGGCCCAATTGAGCCCAAGAATTCATGGCCAACTTGGGCAACATAGCAAGACCCCACCTCTGAAGGCAAAGATTTGACCTTGAAAAGTGTCTTGGGCACTTTTCTCATCGCTAAGAAATAATACCTGACCCCTGAAATGTATGGGAGGGAAGGTTTATTTTGGCTCACGTTTTCGTATATGTTCCACACCTCCAAAGGAGAAACAGTAGGGCAGAGGGGCATGGAGGAGGGAAAGATGCTCTCACATCACGGCAGATAGGAAGCAGAGAATCAAGGAAGGGAGATGGACCTTCCCAAGTCACACGCACAGTGACCCACCCCTCCCACCAGGACCCCATGTCCAAACAGCAAGTCAGCTATGCATCCCCACCACCCAATCACCTTTCAAATCTTCTGCTATCAGCACAGGGGGGCTTGGGGGTGGGGGTGGGGTCTAGACATAAACCACAACAAAAAGGGAGAAGGTAGAAATGTGAATTAACCACTCTTTCTATGACCTGAAACCTGCAGTAGGGCTTTAGCGGGAAATTCATGTCCCATGGATGTTGAAACCATCGCTCTGCTGCAGAAATATACAAAGAACAATTTTGGAACAGCTTCTGTTTTGCATATTTCATTCCCTTTGACGGTGATGACAAACAGTAAGATTTTTTGCTCACTAGAGGAAGCTCAGTAGCATGGATCAGGGCAACTGACGTGGAAACCTCCAGTGGCTAAGCACGAGCCAGGGGCTTATTGAATCTCAGTTCCAGGACTCACATGAATCTTGGTTGCTTTCGCTGGCTGAAAAAATACTGTACAACCTTGGCTCACACAGTAAACGTTTTCGTTTTGGTTGTGACTCCCCCTTGATGGTATCAGCTGGAAAATGAGCAGGAAAGGGTGGATCTCTGCCAACCGAAAGGAGAAAGGCTAGTCTGGGCACAGCAGTTCGCAGGACTCAGAGTTGATATTAAGCCAACTATTTTTAAATCCTCATTCTTAGGAAGTAGCCCCTGACCTCTCTCGAAAGGGTGAGGAGATCCCAGAAGTACATGCAGTGTTTGCCGTCCTGCGTTGACAGTGCCACTCATCTGCAAACTGCACCCCTGCCACCAGAAATTAATCATAATGGTGCAGGAGAGCATGCCGGGGCAGGGAGGTCAGTTTCATTTGATAAGAACAGAATCTACATTCTAGCTGGAAATGTGCTGACTTCCACTGCATTTAGGAGAATTCTTTGCAAGTTCTGGGGGAGGAGAAGGTTTCTGGGAAGGAAAAGGAGTGTGACCATTAAATTGAGCACCCCTCCAAGCCCTGGTTGATGATGGTGTCCAGAATCTGAGGGAGCCTAATGCCACCTGGTGCTGATCTTTTTTCTTGGAAAGGAATCATCTTTCCCTCCACGCCTGAAGGGGTCCTGCGTGTGTCCAAATCATGTTAGAAGCAGAACGCCTCGTTAGTAATCAAGCACCAGTTGGAGCACTTTCCTATGAAATGTATGGTTTTAATTTCAAAGCTGTCTGCTCCTTTGTTCTTTTGCACTGGAAAGGGCTTATAACTAGCTGACTCCTTCTCCCATTTTGGCTGAAAAACCGAGTGCAGATCTGACTTAACCTTCCAGGCAGATTTTGTTGATTTTTGTTGCTGCTTCTATACATTTTTGAAAGAGGAATGGAGGAGAGAGAGAGACAGAGACAGAGACAGAGACAGAGACAGACAGAGAAAAAGAGAGACAGAAAGAAGAGAAGAGGAAAGAAAAGAGAAGGGGGAGAGAAAAACAGAAAGAGAGAGCAACAGATAGAATAGGACTCGTATCCGAAGATGGTTTTTGGTGTTTTAGGGAAACAGGCACCTATCACCATAAAATACATTTCCTTCCATCTGGAAAGAACTCCTGTTTCAATTTAGCTCTTGAAATGGGAAATGCTTAGAAAGCAATAGACATCTGGTAAAGGAGTGCAGGCTAGAGAGGATAAGGGATCTGAAAAGTCACTGAATCAAATTTCACTCCTGGATTCCATAAGACCATGGTCCGTGGTTCGCCTCTAAAGTGATGCGGATGGAAAACTGGGATTGCAGCGAAGCCTGGGTCCTTTGTGTTTGTCTCTTCTGTGTCTTAGAACCGCCATTCACACATTCCACTTTCGCATCTTGAAAAATGACTTCTCAGTCTGCACGAGCAGGAGAAATGGCATCAAACAGAGCAGGGTTAAAATCTCAAATTGCCATTTAATGGCTGTTTGATCTCGCCTAAGTTACTTGCACCTTCTCACCCTCCATTTCCTCATCTATAATATCTTCATCCTTGAACTGTCTTGCAAAGACTATTTAAAGATTAAATAATACTACACACATATTAAATCTCCCTACTTTTCAATATATAAACAGATTTTTTAAATTAACTTAAAACAACTAATTCTATTAATTTTCTGAATATAAATTTAATATAGTTGATATTTGGATAAGATTTAATGCATCTACAATGTGAATTGGACAGAGTTTCATGATGGTTCATTAGAGTTGAGTGAGCCTATAACATCAAGTAGCTCTGTTTGGTGTCCTAGGAATTCAGTTCATTCCCAAAGAAGTCAGCTTGCTTGCTAAGCCTGTGGGTTGCCAGGTACTATTTTGCCCCTTCTGTGTGAGACTGATGCTTGGACCAAGAGGGCTTTTGCTTACTCAGCTCCCCCAAAGCCAGGCAGGTCCGTCGGTGACCCCCAAGACCAAGCTCAACCAGAGGGAACTTGAGTCTTGATGCGCTGCTGCAAACAGTCTCACTGACATCCACACTTGAGCGGGTCCAAAGCGTGAACCCAGCACTCAAGACACCACAGTGCTTTCATTACTCACCAGCTTCACCCACTTCTGTTCCCTGATGCGGAGCATCTGCTCCTGCTAATACACCACGCCTGACCCTCCTGACTGCCCAGTGCTGTTTGGCTGCCTATTCGGTCCTTACTTGTGCCGTTCTCTTCCCTTAAAACATCTTCTCCCAACCCTTATCAAAAGCCCTCATCACGCTTTAGAGTCCATTTGCCCCATCCAACTTCCTTGGGTTTGTTCCAAACAGCTAGTGTGAATCATAATTTGCCTTGTAAGAGATGAGTATACTCAATACTATGTTTTGTCTCTTCCAGGAATTGGGATCAAATTTGAAGGCAGGGTTGTACACTGCACAAGTTGGTATCTTACTTGCTTTTAACCTTTTATGGTCCTTTGATGACACCGTATAATTAACTGAATGAAGAGAGGAATAAATCAGCCACCCAATGACTCATCTTGTAGATGACTGTACATCGCTGTAAGGAAATTGTTTAGTAACTGCTTAAAATGTATGCAAATTAGATATTTTACATCAAGCTTTTAAGTGAAAAGTGAGAGTTCATTTGCGATGGAGAAGCTTGTCAGAGATGTTCAAATGATGCTTATTTAATGTTAATTTGCAAAGGACCATGTATAATAACCATCACAGTAAGTGGGCATGAGGTAGAAATATGCTTTCAAGAATAGCGTTTTACTGATTTATAAGGAAAGTAAAAATAGAAGCGAACAGAGAAAAGACTGAAATAACCCTTCCTCCATATGTTTTGCTTTATGTTTGTTTTGCTTCTGACCATGCAAAAGCAAAGTTGCAGATAAAATATAACACTTTTTGTTGGAAGAACTGGGCACTGTTTAGCAGAAATATATTGAAACGTTTTAAGCAGTAAGTAAAAAGTGTTTTAGAAAATCTGGGATCTTCAAATAAGGCTGTAATAATACTTTAAATTGTAAGCTTAAAAAGTCAAAAGAAGCCAAGTTATGAATTACAAGGCTGTTTGAAGTCATTAAATTTTCTCTTAATTTTTATCCTAGCTTATTTTAAATCTTCAAAGTACTGGGAAAAGTTCGTCAGGACTTGCTTCTATCTGAACTGTTATTCCTGTGGTAGTTTTCGTAGAAACAGCAGCAGTGATTAGATCATGATCAAAATGCTTTCCATTATTAGTTATCATGGGGAGCCCTCTACCCACTGTCCTCATTGTAACTTTTTTCACTTCTTGTAAGTTGTCCTGCGAAGAAAGACATGTAGTATCTGGTGAATGGGGGATGGAATTAACGAAAAAATGACACTGCTCAAAGTGATCATCCAGTGACAGCTCTTTGAATAGTGCCAAGTGTCTCAAAGGAGCCGAGAGATCTTCAAAGGCCCGTGCTTGGAAAGTCATTTTTTAAGAGTGAGAAAATGGCAAAACATTTTAGATGACCTTACTTCCCTCCAGTTTAGATCCCTGTTTTCTGGTCTCTATCTCCCTGCTCCTGTCTCCAGACTCCAGTCTTGCCATGGCTTCTTGGTTCTGGTGTGTAGCTGGGTGGATTTACCTATGGTCTACCTATGGACTAAAATACTAATTGGTAGTGGTGGGGTGTAGTTTATGTAAACTCAGTTATCTTATTCTATTCACATTATTTACTCACTGTGGTGATTTTTTTCTCCTGCTATAAAAGTTGATCTTTTGGGTCTTTAATTTTCTTACTAAGCCTTTTTTCCTTTTTATTACACAAGCATTTTATGTTGGCCTTTTTCCCAATGTGCTGGTACTCCCACAGTCCTCCGTGAAATGTTAAAGAATAACAGATGTAACCCTGCAAACGCTTTGCCCAGTTCAGCAAGTACTCTGGGAAGTAAGTCATACTGCCTATAAGTTTGGATGCAGCTTCTTTACAAACAATCTGGGATCCAACTCCTGCTCTCTTTTGGGGGGTCTCTGTCCTTATCTCTAATCCATAGTGTGGTACTATTTTACACTAAATCAGTCAAGGGATAGCCAGCTGCCTGTGACAGAAATTCACTTCCAAGTTGCTTAAGGGAAATAAAAAGAAATGTATTTGATAGGTTAACTAGGAAGTCCAGGGATGCAAGACTTTGTTTATGATTAGATCTAGGGACAGATGTTGTCTTTGCTTAATGAACAGGAGAAGAAGCTACCCAAAGCTCCAAGCTTCTGTGGGCCTTCTCTCTCACAATTCCAAAGAGAGGGCCAGAGGGTTTGAGTGCCCTAAGGGGCCACCTGGAGTCCCACTAAGAGCCCAAAGCTTGGCTTCTCAACAAGGAACAGAATGTTACTAGATTGCTGCTTCTGCTCTTGACAACAAAGTCCAAAGTGAAGTGGGCTCCTGGCAACCATTCTAGAGAGGTCTGGTCTCTATGTGGTATTATAAGCTCTGCTCTGAGAATCTGAATTAGCCATAATTTGAACATAAGGAGAACGTGTATCTAGGAACAAGGTAAGTCCTTCAATTATAAAAATCAGAGCCAGAGGTGGGAAACCAAGTTTTTTGGCTCTGCTATTGAGTAAGTTTGGTCAGGTGAGTAAGCCCGAAACAATAGCCCTCAGAAAGGGCTGGAGTTTACACAACATAATACACAGCCAGGTGCTAGACTCTCCTCCAGACAGGACTCTAGAAGTCCCACCCCTAATCAGGTTGCCTTTGTCTCCTGATGGTGTAACCTGAGCTTGGGTTTTGAGCAAGCATCATTTACAAGAGGTAATTGACTCGCACCAATAGCATTTGCTCCATTGGTTATTTCCCAAGCAAAGGGCAGCACTGTGGCAGATGCTTCTGTTTTGGAGTGAAGTAGGGCATGAGTGCAGCCAAAGTGAACAGATTTAGGGCTTGGGAGGACAATGGAAGCAGTGTAGTTCTCACCACTTGGTGCTTTGCCTTAAGCGAAATTTAGATTCCCTATCTGAAGAGTATTCCTTTTGCAGAAAGATCATTTGACTGGATGACCTAGTCATTTCCCCTCACCTGTCATCCTTCAGAAGTCACCCATTGTTAGAATTCTTACAGCATCCAGTGGGATTTTTTTGGGAATGATGTAGAAAGTTAGAAATCTAAACACAGGGTATGCGGCCTGCCTCTAGGATTATTTTAAGTATTCTTCATGGCTATCAGAGTGAGGTCAGACATGTTGTTTGCAGAGGGCTTATTGTAGATTCTGGACAGGAGGACAACAACATACAGGACAAGTTACCACTGTGTGCCAGTGATGTCCATGCTTCGTGCTCCAGCTGCCTGGCTGTTTCTTCAGGGTGAGACACGACCAACTCCTCTACCCTGGAAGAAGCCGCAGGCTGACTACCTCCAGAAGGAGCCCGGACAGTTGCTGCTGGACACGTTTCCATGTGCTTAGTATCCCTGGCTTTTATCAATCCATCTTTTGTATTCCCAGAAGTACTTGGTAAACATGGCTCCTGCCCTCTTGATTTCCTTGTGGATTTCCTATTCCCAGCAGCAACGAAGAACTGAATTCAGAAGCCATGCTTTTCTATGAGAAATGACTGGGAGTATTGGACAACATTTTCTGTAAAAACCAAGCCACAAACAAGCAGTGGTGTTTCCAGAGCCTTGGGAGGTGCAGGCAGGGCACCTGTCCCCGCAGAGGACTTTGCTATGCAAATTCACCGTCTTTATTTAGACGATCTGTGGGAAAGAGGGAGCAGTCATTGCTATGCAAATGCAAGACACACTGAGGCATATTTGGTGTCACCACCCTGTGTAGGACTGACACACCTAAATACCTAATGCAGGGAGATTTTATCTAAATTAACTAAATACCTAGCTCAGGTCTCACCTAGGCATGAATCTGACCAAGGTCACCATTCAGGTATGCAGCCTAAACAAAGTGAGGAATAAAACCTTGCACTCTTTTGACATAAGCATTGTTAGTCACATCCCTTCTTCTTCCCGCCTACATCCAACCTGGTGTAAAGGATAACCGAGACGACAGCCGAGAGCAAGCTGGTGGGGCCCAGTTTATTAATTGTGTAAAGCCTGTGATGGCTCAGGGACAAGCCATTATACAGTCGCAGATGACAAAAGGCTGAAGAATAATACCTATCTTGTTGAAATGTGACAGGGACTCTTAGAGATAAATGCAAAGGGAGCCTCCATTTTCAGCAACTGTTGAGTTGCTTTCCACGTGGGAATAGTGCCCTCTGCTGCTTATTCAGAGCTCCAGCCTTTGGAACCAGCTGAGGAAAAGAAATCTTTGCAAGGGGCCAATATCGATGCCTTATGCAATAAGACTGGCTGGTTTTTAAATGGTGCTTTTCTCTTTAAAACTGTGTTCTTGAAGTGTATATAAGACTGTTCTCCATTGCTGCAATCTAGCACAAAACTGAGAACTTGGTGGTCCTCACAGAAAGGTCAAAGGAGGCAGCAGTTCAAAAGAAAAGACATTATTTTATTCCAGCTCCTCAGCAATGATCGGATGCTATGAAGCCAGACACTTCTGATGAAAGAAAACATCAGCCTTCCCTTTTAAGAGTGAATTCATTATTTTCACCCAATGGAGCTACTGACATAGGCTCCCATTGTATGGAAGCATCTAATTTAGCAGAATTTGGTTTCTTTTAGTTTGTTTTTGGACTGTACAGCCCTTAGTCACTTCCACCCATGGAAGAAAAGAATGCCAGACTCTTTTACTGATGGATTTTCCACAATTTGACTATGAGTTTGAGGTTCTTTTTTTTTTTTTTTTTTTTTTTCCTTTGAGGATTAATTTTTTGGCATGTAGCAAGGAATTCCAAGCCAGTAATGATCAGATAAAATCTTCCTCGGCAAAGATTTTTTACGACAACCTTCCCTGTCTTCAGTGATAAAGATCCTGCTCTGAAATTTTTGTGATAAAACTAAATCTGGAACTAGTGTCCCAAGGAGTTGTCTGCATTGGGTTGCTTCATTCTTTTTAGAAGATCAAAGTGATAAATGTAAAGAGGCAGAAATTGAGCAATTTCAGTTCCTGTCCTCCAAGATACATACTTGCCTCCGCCCACCCTACCATGAAAGATGATATTTGGCTTACTCTCTGCTTTCTTCTCCCCTTTCTCTCCTTTTTCAGAGGTGGTACTAGGAATAGTATGTAGAGCAATGGAGGAAGGGAAATGTTACTTTAGGACAGTGAAGGAAAATAAGCATCACCCACTCTTACCGGCGTATACTGTTTCATTAGAACAGTGTAGGACTAGGCTATATTTTGGTGTTGTGGGTGGGGGTTGGTGGGTGTGTGGTTAAATTTTTAAAATTATGGTAACAGTTGAAATTCTGGCAATTTGTTCTTTAAAGTTCAGATTTGCAGCTGCTGGTCAGAATGATTCTCCAACCCCTCCTGTGCCTGCCCCAGAGGACCGTCCATTCCCGGGGCTTCATTTAGGGGCCACTCTCTCTTCACTGAGTGGCTGTCTGTTAGCACTCAGACCTCTGAGAGCCGGTTCTGAAGTGTGGAGGATTTCTACCAAAAGAATCATCTGAAGCCCTGTGGCTCCATGCTGCCTCCCCTCCTTCGCCCCACCATAAACCCCACCTTCACCCTGTCCCTACCCACCCTGCTTTCTGTCTTAGCACAGTACAGAAATGCTCACGGCCCAGGGTGGATGGACTCTCACCACGGTGACGCGCGCACTGAGGAATCCTGGCCAGTGTTACAGAAATCCCCACCTTGTGACGGTTCAGAAGGAAGACAGTGTCCCACAGGGCGCCTTAGCGCTAGAGATATTCCTTCCTCAGCTGAATACAGCCCGCACCAAGGCTCCTATCTTGGCAACTGGAGCACAGTTTAGGTTTCATGCCCCTCAGCCAGTCACTCTAGCCCAGCGAACAAACTGACTATCTATTCTCAGAGATCCTGGTATCAACCAACCTTGTGACAATGATCATCCCAGAGCACCTTCTATTTGGGGGTTTTGTTCTTTTGTTTTTCACTTTTGCTTCTAGAGAGATACCAAGTTTAGTCTCGAATTCGTGCCTCCCCTTCTTCAGATAGGCTGATCATCATTGTCCTTCCCCCTGCCTGAATATAGCTCCTTTCTCCTTCTCTCCCAACTTCCTTCCCTCCCTCCTTCCCTCCCTCCCTCCTTCCCTCCTTCCCCCTCCTTTCTGTCCTTCCTTCCTTCCTTCCTTCCTTCCTTCCTTCCTTCCTTCCTTCCTGTTCTTCTTTCTGTCTTATCTCCTGGCTTCTTGTGACTTCCTGTGGCATTAAGCTTAGCATTTTCATTCAGCTGAGCACTGCTTAGCTTCACATGCTTATTTTGTCTTTTCTGCCTATGCAATCCTCAATCATTGTCATTGTGATGAGCATAATGTAGGCACTCAGTAAATATTTCATACCAAATTGCACAGATTTCTAAACAACTGCACAGCTCTAGCACCTAAAAGAGTTTCTGGGGACTTCGTCTTTTGGATATGATGAATTAACATGGAATTAGGGCTGTCAGACAAAATCCAGGAAGCCCACTTAAATTTCAATTTCAGACACACTTATACGATAAATATGGGCCGTAAGTATACTTTAAAAAGCTCATCGTTGATCTGACACTCAGATTTACCCAGTCTTGTTTTATTCGGTTTTGCTAACTCTGGCAGAAGTGGTTTCACTCATTCATCTTCTACAGCTAAACAAACCAACAGAACATGGAGCCGCGGTTTTCAGACCTTGGCAAACAGTGCAAGAGAATGATCAGAGGGAAGTAGAGAGACGAGCGATCTTCATGGCTGCCCCAGCTTGATTTCTGGAGAAAGTTTCCAGGCTTCAGCACAGAAGAGGAAGCTGACAGCCTCTCAGAGTGCAGAGAACAGAGCTGAGAGAGTGGGGCGGTCCCACTGGCTAGAATTCCCAAGGCAGGTGCCCTGGAGGAGGCTGCTCTGGGCCCCTCTGACTCTTCAGCTGCCTGCTGGTTGCCCCATGTGTGGAAAGGCCTACCCAGGGGCAGAGGAGGCAAGAAGCCTCCAAAGGAGTATGTGAAGCGATTTCTGAAGCTCACACACGTGCGGCAGGGAGTCGAGAAGTCTCATAATACACGATGAAGGCAGAAATTGCCAGGTCAGATTTTTTAAAATGAGATCCAATTATTCACCATGTACAAGAAATTGATTTCAAATACAAATAAATAAACACAAGAAAGATAAAAGACTAGCAAAACTATATATCATGCGAACACTAATCAAGAAAGCTATAGGGACTGTATAAATATAGGACCAAAAGACTTTAGAGCAAAAGATAATGTCAGAAAAATAGGGTCATCTCATTATGATACAGGAAAGGATGATGGCATGATCAGCATTTCAGGATGGCCTGAAGGATGAAACAATACTCAGTGCTTGGGCTTAATGGTAGAGCTTTACACTACGCAAAACAAAATGTGATAGAACTGCAAGGAGAGGTAGACAAATGCAGACTTACAGCTGAAAGTTTCAATATTTTTCTAATAAACAGAATACGTAGAAAATCAAAAAGGATGCAGAAGACTCGAAGAACATGTAACCTGATACTGGGATAGAGAACACTCGATCCCAAAGAAGCAGGGAACACACCCTGCTACGTGAATTCTAAACACTGACAGTACAGAACACATTCTGAGCCATGAAAACAAGACTCAATAAATTTCAGATAATTAAAACATTATCTAACCGTAATGGAAGTGCGAAAAGAATTGGAAAATCTCTAAGTATTTAGAAATTAAATGACAGAGTTCTAAAACAACCAGGACTGCGGCTGTGGCTCAGCCTTTAGCTCTTGCTTAGCATGTAGAACTGACCCTGGGCTCAGTTCTCAGGACAGAAAAAAGTTAAAAAGAAAACCCTGAAGCAAACAAACAGACAGACAGACAAACAAACATCAACAAACCCCCTAAGCTAAAGAAGGATTCACAAAAGAAATTAGAAAGGTTTGTGACTAGAATGAATGAAAAAGGAAATGAACGGTATAGCAACATTTCCCCGACACAACTTAAGCTGAAGAAAAGGGGGAGTATACACTGCACGTGCTCAGACCAGGGGAGAAAAAGCTCCAGTCAATAATCTAAGCTTCCACATTAGGACATATGAAAAAGAAAAGCAAACTGAAACAAAAGTAAACAGAAAAAGAAATAAAAATAAGAACAGAAATCAATGAAATAGAAGTCAGAAAATCAATGAAACCAAAAGCTTATTCTCTGAGAAGATCAATACTGTTGATGAACTTCTAGTCAGACTGTCTTGGGAAAAAAGGGACAGAAAGCACCAATTACCAGTATCAAGGCCAGGAAAGATGACATTAATATGGATTTTTACAGACAGTAAAAAATTACAGATTTTACAGATAGCTAAAAAACCAAAAAAAGAATATTAAAATAAGTTTATGTCTCTAATAACATTTTAGGTAAAATGGAGAGGTTTTTTTTGATACATACAAAATATCAAAGCTCATTCGTGAAAGAACAAGTAACCTAAATGGTCCCAAAACTAATTAAAAGTTAATACATAGTTTAAAATTTTCCCACAAAAAACTGGGCAGAGGTATCTTCACTGATGATTTCTTTCAAACATTTAAGGAAGAAACCGTGCCAATTCTGTACAATTTCTTACAGAAAATTGAAGACAGAGAAATATTTTCAAACTCATTCTCAGACCAGCAGTACCCTAATAACAAAATCACAGACATCACAAATAAACTACAGATGAATATCTCTCAAGAAAATAGATGACAAGTTTTTTAAAAAAATAGCAAGTTAAATCTGGCAATGTGCACAAAGGATAATACAGCGCAACCAAGTACAGTTTAGTACAGGAATGCAAGTTTAACACTGAAAAACCATTGCAATTCATCAAATCCACAGACCAAACAAAAAAAAATCATATGATCATATCAATAGACATCCAAAAGAATATCTGATAAAGCTTCACATTCATTCAGGATACTTTTTTAAAAAAGGAATAAAATTTAATTTTCTTAATCTAATAAAGGACTTACAAAAAAGTTTACAGCTAATGTTATACTTGTGAGACTCAATGCTTTTCCCTCTGGATCAAGAACAAGGCAAGATGTTCTCTCTCATCTCTCCTTCTAATCACTGAATGGGAAATGCTAGCCAATGCAATAAGGCAAGAAAAGTAAATAAAAAGTATTCAGATGGAAAATGAGATAAAATTGTCTTTATTCACAGGTAATATGATTGTACATGTAGGTAATCCCAAGAAATCTACAAGAAAACTTCCAGAACTAATACAGCAGTATAGCAAGATCTCAGAATACAATGTGAATATACAGATTAATTGCAATGAACAGCTGGAACTTAGAATTTTTAATGGTATCATTTACAATCCACCAAAAAAAAAGAGACAAGTAATTTGACATAAATATAACAAGATGTGTGTACTATTTTTACACTAATGAAAGAAATCAAAAATTTAAATGAATGAAAAGATACACCAGACTTTTAAAAATGTTTCTTTTTTTTTGTTTCTTTCAATACCACCACATACAAAGCAATAATGGTCATTCGTGTGGTCTGCAGAGGAGGAGGTATGCAAGGGAGAAATAAACGACTTGATATGAATTATTCAAGGTGGATTGTTAGACCCCCACCTCTAAAAATTTCTCATTAACTCCTTCATTTTTTGCAAGTTCATGCCAAGTTTTTTCCTCTCCCCTCATCCCTCCCTAATTCCTTCTGTATTTCCCTCTTCTTTTCCTTTCTCCCCATTTTTTCTATCTGTTCCACTTCCCAAGTTTTTATTTAAGTCTTGTTTTGGGGAGGTTTGTCTTTTTGAGACAGGGTCTTGCTGTGTAATTCAGGCTGAGCCTGAGTTCATTTTGTAGCCCAGGCTGGCCTCAAACTCACAACAATCCTCCTGCCTCAGCCTCCTGAGTGCTGGGATTACAGGTGTGCACCACCATGCCTGGCCTAAGTCTTTACATGGTATTCTTCAGCTGTCTTTTCCACCTTGTCCTGCCCCCTTAAACTACTTAAGGTATTTTACTAAATATAGTTCTCTTCCTAAAATATTTGACAGAGAGAGAGAAAAAGAGAGAGAGAGAGACTGAAAGATGACCTCCAATTTCTCATCAATTTGGTGTTTAGATAAAGTTCATATATATACTAAATTCTATCAATTTTTTCTATAATTTCACAAACCCATCAATGTAAGGATTACCAATGGTAAGACAACCATGGCGGGAATAGGGACTCACATAGGGCTTGTCACTAGAAAGTTACCCTTCTCAGAGGGGCAGATGATGGTAACAGAGCTCTCTATCAGTCCTCCATTTGTTAAGTGAACATTTATTGAATGTCTGCTGTATGGCAGACACTGAGCTAGACGAGAAGAAAAATAGAATTTTGTCCTGACTCTAAATATTCAGTTCTGAGATAAATCAACATGTGAACAAATACATAAGATATAATAGAATAGTTTAAGAGCTATTTAACCAGACAAGTAGATTTTTTTTTTTTTGGAAAAGTCTATAAGTCAATTATTTTATTCTATTTTCTGTAGCTCAGCAGAAAGAATGTCCTTATCAGACAGTATAGATGGATGGTGTGGAACCACACAACTTGGGACTGTGTTGATAAGCTGTCTGAAGTCATGATATGTTGGTGGGGGGCTTTTAAATGCAAGCCCAACTCCACAGCGCCCAAGGGAAGCTGGAGAATCACAGCAGATGCATCATCTTAACCAGCCGACTGCACCCTGAGCCCTCTGATCTGGAATATATGTTTAAATCATTCAATTTCCCTCTCCCACAGCTCTCTGAGCAGTTTACTGCTTTGCTTGTAAGAGCAGGTAGGATTTGTGTGTGTCATTAATGCATGTTAGTTATACAGAGGAATGGGTTTCACACTGGTGGGTCTCCCGCAGGATGGATATAAACACTGCTTCTGGAGCAGTCCTGGGTGTGAATCCTGAATGTGTGTCCTGCTTGTGCTTAGCCTCGCTGGCCCTCCATCTCCTTTTCTGTCTGTTGGAGATGACAATGGTACTCAGAGCCATAAGGGAGAGTCGACAGACTTAGGTAAAGACAATGCAGGAGAAGTTCTTAGTACCCCACCCGGCTTAGCGTTAGAGCCCAGTAAGCGCTGTTCCTGTTATTTGGAAGAAAGTTGAGATTCATCAATTGCAATGTTCTGGAGGTGGCAGCAGGGTGAGCACAGTCATTGGAAACTAGAGTAGAGGAGACCCTGAACCTCTTGACCCAGACTTTCTCCCGGTTAGGATGCAGCTTGTGCTACCAGAAGACAGAAGAGCTGGTCAGGCTAGCAAGACTCTTTGCTCTCCTGCTCATTCGGGACCAGCACAGACAATATCTTTCCATGTGTCCTTTTGTGTCTGTCCATCCCCCACACCCAGCTCATTCTAGTTTCCCCAGAAACCACAGAGGAAGCTTGGAGGGGAGGTATAAGCTTCTACTATAAAACGAAAGCCAACAAACGTTCTTGGTACAAGAATTGGGAAAACCCGTGTGTGTTGAATACTTTTCTCTTGTTGCTGAGACAAAATATCTGACGCCCAAAATTAAGGAAGGAAAAGTTTATTTAATTCACAGTGTGTGGAGGTTTCAGTCCATACTAGGCTGGCTCCAAGGCAGAGTGGCACATGGCACAGGGCAAGAGTTCATGGCAGCAGAAAACAGCGAAAGCAACAAAAGCAAAAAGGGAGGAGACATGTCTTCTTTCCCTCCCTTACAGTGCATGCAAACTGCCTGTCCCAGGGTGGGTGTAGCATTCACACCCATTATCCCAGCACTGGACTATAGATCAATAAAATAATCTGGAAGTCTGACCTATGACTGCATGAGGATTTGGGGGGACATCCAGACACAAACCATAACACCTGGCAGTGAGAGTAATGTCTCCCTGCTTTTCTTCTCTCTCTGCCTCCAACATAAGAAGCTCAACCAGACACAGCGGAAATGCACAGTCAGAACTCACACCCGAGCGTGAATCTGCTGCCCTCCCCAGCCTCTCTTCCACTCCCTCTGTACAATGAAAGGGGGAGAAAAGGTGAATGGTTCCTCACAACTGGATCATTACTTTAACAACTTTTTTTTATCGAGCCTTTCCCCATTTTTTCACTACTCATATTAGATCTTTGAATCTTCCTATTGATTTTATGGGGGATATAATATCCCCATTTTTACAGACAGGAAGTTTGGAATTCAGGGAGTTTAGATAACTCATCCCACCTCGGACTGCTGGAAATTGGTAAACTAGAACTAAAGTCTACTTTTCTAAAAGTGGGGGAAAAAATGTATGTTCCCTAATAGAGAAATCTATTAGGATGAGACAACAAAAATTAGGTACAGGGTTTATATAACCACAGAACTGGAACTTATTCAGAGGGGAGAGAAGAATCTTTAGGGAGCTTTCAGTTCGGGAAGCTTTACAGGGAATTCATATTAGTGTTTGTTTATTTGGCTGGAGTTGGACCAGGGCCATGTGGGATCAAGAAGTTGAGGACTTGGCCACTGAAACTGGGTTCTAAGAAGGAGGTGCTCAGTGGGCATAGCGATGCCCTTGCTAGATGTCTGGCTCTGTTTGTGAAATCGGGAGACAGCTGTCCAAGGCACATACTTGAACAAAGGACAAAATCTTCATTTGGGCAGAGATTCCCCCATGATATACACATCTGGATAAACTGACTACAGTGAATAGGATACGGCAATAGAACAACTGTTATCTTAAGATCCCTGCAAATGGCCCTTGAGATCTTTTCAGGATCTGCAAGGTTAAACTATTTTGAAAATGGTACAAATAAGACTTTGGCTTTCACTCTGTTGCACCAGTGACACCCCAGCAATGATGAGGAAAAATACCACTGCCTCAGCGTGAAGCAAAGCCACATCACCAGACCGTACTAGTAGTTATTTCATTCTTCACCATCACACACTCCAGGCTTTAAAGACTGTGCTTTGACATAAGAACGATTTTGGATTTTGATGAAGTGGTAAAAGGGATTAACTTTACTAAGCCTCAGCCTTGGAGCATGCGTGTTTTGAGTGTGGGAATGGGGAGTGCAGGTATGAAAGCGCGGCCGTCGTCGTGGTGAAGAGACGGAGCTGCTAAATCGAGGATTTGGTTTCTTAGAAAACAGCGGCCTTATCTATGGTTAATAATAAAATTAGACCGTTCAGAAAGAACAGAATGTAGAAAACATATCCACCACCGTGAGCTTGACAGCTCCCCATAACTTAAAATGATCTTCTGATGAGACCAGTGGTGACAGTGCCTGATGTGAATTTCTGCTGTTGCATAGTGAGTGTGTCAGCTCTTAGGAAATCTGCATAATTCAGTGGACATGTTATCCCAATGGCCAATGTGCCGCAAAACTGTGTGGGCGAGGGTTCCATTCGAAGTACGAGATCCGCCAGTGCATTTTAATGTGACCATGTACATAAAGTTTATTGACGAGGTTTTGCACTCCACAGTGCAGCTGACTCTTAAGAAGCTATTGCTTTTTCAGTTAGCGAGTGAACTCAGAGAAGAATGATTGCATGTTCTGAACAGTCTATGAGTGTATTCTGTCCTTTTCGAACTATATAGCTATATCCGTCCGAATTTTCTTTTTGCTTTCTTCAAGTATTTCAGTGTAAAATAATATTTTGCAACAGATTAAATGCAGAAGCAGATATGAGAACCCAGCTGTCTTCTCTCAAGTCAGATATTAAAGAGATTTTAGGGGCTGGGGATTTAGCTCAGCGGCATAGTGCCTGCCTGGCAAGCGCAAGGTCGTGAGTTTGATTCTCGGTACCGGAAAAAAAAAACAACAAAAAAAAAGATTTTAAAATGTAAATCAGGGGCTGGGGATTTAGCGCAGCGGCAAAAGCGCTTGCCTGGCAAGCACAAGGTCGTGAGTTCGGTTCCCGGTACCGGAAAAAAAAAAAAAAAAACTAAAATGTAAATCAATGCCACTCTTACTAATTTTTTGTTTTGGAAGACATAGTTTTTAAAAATAAACTGTGTTATTTTAGCACATGATGGGCATAGTATTATAATTTTGAATGAATATTATATCATTCGTTCATTCATTCTATTATTGAATATATAATTAATTATATATTCAATATTATTGCATTGGATTAATTATATATTCATTATTATAATATGGAATATTATAATTTTGAATGAATATGTTAATTTTTGTCAGCTTTAAGTTCCAATGCAGTGAATAACAATTTCTTGCAGAGCAAAAATACAAAATTGGGGAGAGTTGTCAACAATTTAAAAAATTATAAAAGTGTCTTGAGACCGAAGAATTTGGGAAGCGCTGAGGGAGACTTACAGTGGGGCTCTTAGAAAGAGAGCAGTTGCTCTGCACTGGACGCAATTCTGACAAGGACTTGGAAAACAGTGTGACTAACGCCGCCAGGCAGGAAGTGAAAAGTGCCAGAGGAGCGGTCTAGACCTGTGCTGTCCAATACAGCCGCCACTGGCCACGTGTGGTTTTTAAGCAGGAGAAATGCAGTGGGGCTGAACTGAAAGGGGCTCTATGTGTGACATGCACAGGAGACTTCAGAGAGCTAGCGTGAAATCAGGAACGCAAACTATCTCATGGAGAGCTTCTACGTTGATTACAGGCCAAAACCTTAGTATTTTGTAGCTATTGGGTTAGTTAGTCTTGATTTCACCTGTTCCTTTTTCCTATTTTAATGTGGCTACTAAAACGCTTACATAAGCATCCTGTGCTTTATTTCTCCTGGACACCACTGGTTTGAGCAAGACGTGCGGTAAGAGTTGAGAGCTTGGAGAAGTTGTGATGGATTTGGGTCCTCCACGAAATCTTCGCCGAGGATAGGGTCTTCATGAGAGGACAAGTGGAGGGGAAATTTCCCGTTGAAGGGAGCATCCAGCGTGAAATGCCGCAGGTTAATCTAGGCGGCGGAGGAGACAGCTCTGAGCTGCACCTTGGGCTGTGGAGGGGAGAAAAGTTTCAGACTAAACTGAACTTTGAGCTCCAAGAATTTGGACTTTTTCCTGTCGGCAGCAACCACCTCCCCAGAGGAAAACAGGTCTTTGCGCGGAGCTTCTCGAGCAGCCGGGATCTGAGGCTTTGCTCGTTTGGGGCCTGAGCAGCACAGGCTTCGGGGAGCACACGCAGTTCCCCAGGCAGGTGCAGGATTGGACGAGCCTCGCTTCCTGCCCGCTCTTCAGTCTTTCCTTTTTATTTTTGTCTTTACTGGACCTTTTTAGGACCCTTCCTGTGTAAGGAGGAGGTAACGTCTGTCTCCAAGGAGGTGCGCCCAAAGGATCCCTGAGGTCTGACTGCAAACACACAGGCTCTGACGTGGGCCTGGGGGCGACACCCTAGGAGTGACTTTGGTCGCCTCTCCGGGCCTCGGTCCCTTCGGACGGAAAACAGGGCTAGAGGGAGGGGCCCCTCGAGCTCTGAGGTTCTAGAACAGGCCGCGTCACAGAGGGAAAGAGACCCTGGCTACCGGAGGCGGGGAGAGAGAGGATGTCGCGGGCGCTGGTGACTGCCCTGGAGCTGGCCCCGGGGTCCGAGCCTCAGGACTGGGGCGCTGGTCGGGGCGGCTGTCCTTCCGCGAGGCTGGGGGGCGTCTGAACCCCAGAAGCCAGGTAGCCAAGGAGCTCCAGGTGGGGAGGTTCGCAGGGGTCTCGGGTGTCTGGGGAATCCCCGAACACCAGCGCGCGCCCCCGGGGCCGCCCTTGCGCCTCGCACCCCGCTGCCGACCCCGCCAGGCGCGCTGCGAGAAGAGCGGCGCTGGGAAGACCCAGTAAAGTCCCGGGGACTCTGCCTCTGACGCACAGGAAAGCCTGAGTGGGAGGAGAAATGCAAATCCGCGGCCGAGGGCGGCCGCGGCGGGGCGGGAGGGAGGCGACCGCCGGACCTGAGCTCCGGACCCGACGCGGTGGGAGCAGCCAGGTAAGCGCGGCGCGGCGGGTGGGGTCCCGGGGCAGCACCCCCGCGCCCGGCCCTGCCTCCAGGAGCTCGGCGACCCGGGGCAGAGCCTGCAGCGGGGCCCGGGACCGTGGCTTTCACCGGTGCGAGCGACTTTCTCCCTTTCTTTTTCTAGCAGCTCCCCAAATTGTCCTTGGCTTGGTACGCGTTTGCAGTGTCTCGGGGTTGCCTTCGCGGTGGGGCGCTGGCGCGTGTGCGCAAGGCGTGATAGCGCTTTCATTCTCCTTCCCCTCCCCTCTCTCTCGTTTCCCTCTATCTCGGGACCCTCTTCTCGTCTGCCCAAAGATCTATCTCCTGGTTTCCTATTGTCTTTTATTTTGCTTTTTAAATTGTGTACACTTTGGGTTTCTCATCTAAGAGAAGCCATGTGATGTTGAAGCTGACTTACTTCGCTTACTATTATGGTGTCGAGGGGCATCCATTTTCCTACAGATGACTCCAGTGTATCCTTCTTTGTGGCACAGTAGTACTCCAGTGTGTGTAAATACCATATTTTCTTCATCCATTCATCTATGCTAGTGATCCTTTAGGGCAGCCATCTGCCTTGGAGCTGCGGTTCCCCCTCTCACCAGCTCCCAGGGCTAAAACAGGGTGCCCAGGGGAACAGATGGGTACCGGGGTCCCCATCTGTGAAGGATGGAAGGGTTGTCATAGGACGTGAGAAATTAGCCCTCATGAAAGCAAAGAACCATGCAGGTGTGAGAGCAATATTTCCATTATGCGCAATTTTTTCTGCTTTGAGCTCAATGCTTTAAAAAACAAGCTGAAGTCTTTGGAATAATTTAATTTTTAGATTAATTCTTAGAAAACACGTTTTCATCCAAATCATAGAAGGGATTTAACAATAGTTAAAGCTTCAGATGTATCCAGGCATGGTGGCACCCACCTGAAATCCCAGCACTTTGAGAGACAGAGGCAGGGGCTTGGCAAGTTCAAGCCCAACCTGGTCAACTTAATGACTTAGTGAGACCTTGTCTCTAAAAAAAAAAAAAAAGTTGCGATGCTATTTTCAGCTTCCATCTTCAGTTGTCATTAATTAGTCGTCACCTCTTTGGCCCTGAGGTTTGTTTTTGTTTTTGTTTTTCACTTTTAAAGTTAGGATGATGCTTACTATCCACCTACTTATTCACTTAATTCCTCTTTCAACAGGTATTTTTTTAGCACTTAAAAGATGCCTAGAATTGCAACATCCAAAGGTTTTCATACACATAAAGCAATATGCAAATTAAAGATAATTTCTCTTCTTACTTGCTTTCTACTTAGCAAAATATTGGCAACAATTTTCTTTCCACACATTTTTAATCAGTTACTTGAGGAAAACTCGGGGAAAGGGATGCTCAGAAATGACTCCCTTTGCAACCTGAGAACATGGACGTGAAATTTATGACCACGATATTTTCTAAGCCAAAAGAAACTTCCACCTACCTTTGAGACACACTGAATTACACTGGTGATCAATCACACAGAAGAATTTTTCTTTGACCTGGTGTCCCTGACAGGACAGTAAGAATTTTAATGTGGAGGAAAGCAAATTACTGCGATATCAAGGAGGCACGGTCACGTTAACTTTCCTGACTTAGGAGATCCATGCGCAGCCTCCACCGTGGCCCGAGCAGGGTTACGTGGGGAGAAAGGCTTGCTTCTGTTTTACAACAGGCTGCCAAATATATATCAAGTGTGGCTTTTTCTTCCTTCAGCAACTTGAGGGTTTAACCACTGTCAGATACACATCAGAGACAAATTACAGGTAGACTTTAAAAGCTTTGCCCAACCACGGTGGATTACTACAGAGAGAAATAAAAACATTTATGAGTTTAGAAGTATTTTGAACTGACAGAAGTAGAATCTGTGAGAATACAGACCTGAAATGTATCAGGAAGCTGTGAAAGAATTAGCCTGGCAGTCAGGAATTTAAAGCTCACTAGGAGCCAGGCAAATCTGAAATAAAGCAAAAGAAAAAAGGTGTAGGTAGCTTCATGTGAAAGAAGCTGTTTGGGGTTATTCCTCAGAAATAAACCCTTGAGAGATCTTGGGAGGTAGAGTCTGTTCTTGTGCTACCTTATGTGCCTTCAAGGTACTCAGCGGCTGGCAGAGGAAGCTGGCCATGGAAAGAGCTGGCTGAGAGTACAAGGCAAGTAGAGAGTTGGGGCAGGACTGGGGTGTTTTGGGGAGGGCCGTGAACGCTTCCTGGAGGAGGAGGAGCAGGAGGTCATGCTAGAGCAAGAAAGGATGTGGTTAGGGGGCAGAGGAAGGGGACTGTTTGCTTCATTAGGAATAACTTATGAGTGAACGAAGAGGAATTGCTTGATCTTTGGCTTGAAAGCATTGTTCTGTCATCTTTAAGTGACTATAAAAAAATGGAGAAATCTGATTGAAATCCAAAGAAAGAAGTAAACATGTACCATCCCCATCGATCAACAATATTTTAAACTCTTAATTCACCCCTCCCGTTTTTGTTACAGCATGGCTCAGTGGAATCAAGTCCAACAGTTAGAAATCAAGTTTTTGGAACAAGTAGATCAATTCTATGATGACAACTTTCCTATGGAAATACGACATCTGCTGGCCCAGTGGATTGAAAATCAAGACTGGTAGGATCCAATATACTTTCCCTAGAAGTTGATATACAAGTGCTTTATGATCTGTCCATGTGGATTGATTCTACAATCTGCTTTTGACTCAGCAGACGTGTTCTTTTTAAGTATGGAATTTTGTCAGGGGTGTGGGAAGCCTTCTCAAAAAAAGAGGGACCATTATCCTTTCCAGTTTCATCCACAGAATTTGAAAACTTAGAGGTTTTAGAGATTTTTCTATAAGCCCACCTCCCCCGTTTTTTAACATTTTAAAAAACCAAGAAGAGAATCTATTCACTGTTTCAATTCCCTATCACAGACTCAATGTAAACGAATACTCTCTTGAGGAACTTTTATTCTCCCTTCTCTGGGGACCTTCCCTGCCCCCAAACACCTCAAGTCCTGCCCCCCCCCGCCCCCATTGCCTGCATGAATTTGATTCACAGCCAGCTCCTCCCTGCCCCTTGCTACTCTATCCTTACTGGGAGCAACTTGAAGGCAAATGACCTGCTTTGCACTGACTGCAACTCTGAAAACCCTTTTGAGCCTTGCTCTGTGAGGAATACCTCATAAAACCTTCCCTTGTATCAAACTGTCTGGTTCATGAACATTCCTCCAAGCTCTGTTCACATGCTACCATTTAATTTTTCGACATCTTTTAAAAATGGTGGCAAAGTATACACAATGTAAAACTTACAGTCTTAACAAGTGTTTTGTTTGTTTCTAGACAGGGTCTCACTGTGTAGTTCAGGCTGGCCTCAAACTCACGGTGATCCTCCTGCCTCAGCTGCCCAAATGCTGGCATTACAGGCATGCGCCACCATGCCCATCTCTGAATTTTAGCCATTTTAAAGTACACAGTTCTGTGACACTAAATATATTCACATTATTGTGCAATTATCACCTCCATCCACCTGCAGAACTTTTTCATCCCTTCAAGTGAAACTGTTTCCCATCAAACAATAACTCCTGCCCCTCCAGTCACAGCCCCAAGCAACCATGGTTCTATTTTCTGTCTACACATGTGACCACTCTACGTATCTGATGGAAGTGGAATCTCACAGTTTGTCTTTTTGTGGTTAACTTATTTCATTTAGCGTAATGTTTTCAAGATTCATTCATACTGTTGCATGTATCAGAATTTTCTTTATTTTCAAGGCTGAATAATACTGCTTGTGTGTGTGTACCACCTTTTGTTGGATCATTTCCTCTGTCATTGGATATCTGAGTTGTTTCCATGCACCTTCGGTGGTGGCCAATGAAGTTGATGTGAACGTTGACGTGCAAATATCTGTTCGAGTTTCTGATTTCAGTTATTTTGAGTATAGACCCACACAGAGAACTATTGGGTCATGTGGTAATTTCACGTTTAATCTTTTAACTATCACACACTTTTCCACAGTGACTGCAGTATTTTACATTCCCATCCTCCATACATGAGGGTTTCAGTTTTTCGGTGTCCTTGAGAAGACTTGTTTTTGTCTCCATTTTGTTGTTGTTGTTTTTTGATAATGGCATCCTAATGATCTCACTGTAGTTCTGATTTACAGTTCCCTAATGAATGTGATGGCGAACATCTTTCTATATGTACAATTTGATTTTGGCAAACCTCTAAATGATTATCGCTGTTACATCACCTTAAAATTCACATGGTGAAGAAGTAGTTATTTTACTGAGTTGTTTCCTGATGTGTAATAATACTTTGATTTTTAGGGAGGCAGCTTCTAACAATGAAACCATGGCAACAATTCTTCTTCAAAACTTGTTAATACAACTGGATGACCAGTTAGGTCGTGTTTCCAAGGAGAAAAACCTGCTCTTGATACACAATCTAAAAAGAATTAGGAAAGTCCTTCAGGTGAGAATGCATTCTACTTTTTTACAGTATTTAGGTATATGAGTCTTGAATTCAGTAAGAAAGAAAATATAACATTTTCAAACCAGGTTTAAGGATAAAAAAATTTAATGATCTCACTAGTTTGTGCTCAGTCTTGTTTTATTACCCAATGTTTGTTGTTCATGAAATTTGTCATCTGAACTGTGGGTCGGTGTGTGTGTGTTACTCATGTGACTTGTTTACTTGCTAGGATCAAAAAATATTAAAATGGAGAGTTGAAAAAATACTAGAATGGAGATTTAAAAGACAATAGTTTCATTGCCATGTTCCAGCTCTTCTTTTCCTCTGTGTGACAATCAGAGTTAGAACTGTTCTCGCTTACAAGTGGAAGCATTGTTGACCTAGGTTCCCATCGATAAACTAATACTGATACATTACTGTTAATTGAAAGTCCAAGGTTTCATTAAGATTTAGTCTTTGTGCTGCATAATTTTACAGGTTTTGACAAGTATGGGTCATGGACCACCATTATCCCAGCATGCTAATACTTTCACCACCCTACAGTCTTCTCCTCACCTGTTTTTCATTTCCTCCCTTCACGCTGGATACCAGGAAAATGTTAATCTTTTTACTCTCTCTAGTTTGTTTTTTTCTAAAACATCATACAATCGAATTGTACAGGGGTAGCCTTTTTATTTATTTTTACTTGGGGAGGTTGAGATGAGGTGTTGCTATAGGCTCAAGGTTAGCCTTGAACTCACTGTGTAATCTAGGCTGACCTCAAACTTGCAGCTATCCTCCTGCCTCAGCCTTCTGAGTGGTGGGATTATAGGTGTGTGCCACCATGTCAAACAATGTAGCCTTGTTAGACTTTTTTCTCACTTAGCAATACATATTTAAGGTTCCCCTGTGGTTTTCATGGTGCTACAGCTGTCTTGTTTTTTTTTGTCACTGAATAGTATTCCCTTGTATGGATGTACAACTGTTTGTTATGTTTGGCAATTCTGAATGAAGATACTACTAGCATTCACACACAGGTTTTTATACGGGCATAAGTTTTTAATTCATTTGAGTGAGCACCTGAAAGTGTCATTTCTGGATCATTGTTGTTGATCTTTCTGTTTCAAACTTTTTTCTTTATTTACTTTCTTCTCTTTTTCACCTTCAGAGTGACTTATTTTTAAAATGCAAATGATGGATGCTCATAATTTTTAAAAATTTGAAGCAGAACAAAAATGAAAATAAAGCAAAATCTATTTCTTAGAAATAATCATATTAATATTTAATGCACATTGTTCTGTGCATCTCTGTTCTCTCCCTCTCTATGGACAGATGATAGATAAACAGATAGACGATAGATAGATAGATAGATAGATAGATAGATGATAGATAGATAGATATCTAAATAGGAAACTACCACCTCCAATGTCTCACTTTCCTGTCTTCATAATTTATATATGCAGATAGAAGATGAGATCACTATTGCTGCCCTGTCAATCTCTTGTACACACACACGCATGCGCACACACACACACACACACACACACACACACGGGACTCCTCATATCCATTACTCAGTTTTTGTTCATAACTTTTATCAACTTCTAATCTCTCCTATGTTTATATGTTTATTTATTTCTTGCCATCAGAATATAATTTCCACCAGGGGAAGGGTTTCGTCTACTGCTGTACAGTGCCTAGAAATATGGTAGGTACTCAAAGAATTTGAGTAAATGAATAGGTACACAGGATTACTTGGAACAAAAATGGAACTTAAGCCAGAATTCCAGCCTGGATTTCTACTCCTGGCTACATAAATTTAAAAAGCCATTCATTTACAAAATATATAAAAATGTTAGATAAGTTATAATAGAATTTAAAATGTATGGATAAGTTTACCAAAACCAAGGGAAACCACAGGATCAAAAATTAAGAAAAAACTATAAAACAACCTTAAACTCTCTTTCTATTATCATGTGCTATCTGGTAGAGGAATCCATCTCTTCATTTATACACAGTGTCATTTTAAACCAAGTAGTGCCTTTTATAAATATTAGATAGAAAAAAATGTTACACAGTCAGCAAATATTTGATGAGTACTTATGATGTTATCAGTCACATTTCAAGCACTGAGGACACAATGGGGGAAGTCATGAAGCATACAGGCTAAAAAGTTTGTACTTCCTGTGTTCTGGTTTTTAAATTATCTGAAAATTTATGACTCTTCTTCATAAGCTAGTATTAGTGAATACGGAGTGTAAAGCATCAGCAATCTTCTCTGATAATAGAAAGAAAATTCTATTAATTGCAAAAGTCTGGGTAGAGTTTTGGTGTTAACTCTGTGGTTAGAACTCCGACCACCTATGAGAATTTTCACAGACGATGGTAATGACTCTTAGTGAGAGTTTGAAGCTTGGCGGCTGAGGGAACAATGTGCGAACATAACCCACATCTCACATGCTCTACTTTCTGCACCGCCATGGCGTTTCTCTTTGAAGACTTTTGGGGAGCTTGAGTAAAATTTGTTGAGCTGAAAACATGAAAATTGAACCAAGGGCGGAGTCTTTCTTCTCCAGTGTGTAAAATTCCTAATCTTGGTTCTGAAGATCCAATGAAGTGAGATTGTTAGCAGGATTGGGATTGGAAACACATTTTGTAAGATCAAAAAATACTGCTTTACAATATTCTGAATTCTCTTACTCTGCCAGATCGTATCCTCTACCCATGCTGCTTTCTCAGTTCTCTCCTCTTCCTTCCCTCTGTATGCCACACACAGAGAAATCAAGAGATGAGCACAGCGTAAGACCTGCAGAACACAGAGCAATGTGTGCAATAACCCTAAAAGAGCTCTGAGTCAAGGGGAATCAGTCTTTGTGTCAGTTTACCATACAAGGGTGGCAGCCAATTTGTTAGCTACCCCAGTATCTCCCCCAACTCCCCAAAACAGTCCTTCAAAATCTATCTTCCTGAGACAATCACCTGGTGCCAATGCCACTGTCATATTTCAAAAGCTTAAAGATTTACGTGTTATGGCACTTAAGGTGAAATAAGAAACAGTTGTCAAGATTTTGTTTGCTGCATACTTTGGGATAGTCCAAAAACAGTGGATACTATGGGTCTCAGTCTCTTTTTCATTGCTCAGATGCAATACCTGACACCCACAAAGAGGACAAGTTTATTTCAGCTCACAGTTTGTGGAGTTTTCACATAGCTGCTGGCTGCAAGACAGGGCGGCATGGCAGAGGGGCACCACAGAGGAGAAGCAGTCCATGGCAGGGCAGGCAGAAAGCGGCAACCAGCAACCAGCAACCAGCAAAGCATGCCTTCCATTTTTCCTTTTGTATTCCAACCAGGCAACAGACCCAATGATTGGTGCCATTCATACCTAGGGCACCTCTTTAGTAAGTCCGTTCGGCTACACCCAGGACTATGCTAATCCACATAGAAGACTATCCAGAGAGCACACATTCTTAATCCATATCCACACCGCCCAGATCCAGCCTCCTCCCTAAAACTCCATCCATGAGCATGTGAGGCCTTGGGGGAACATCTGGATGCAAGCCATAACACTATGCATCGTGATTCTTTCCCCTGGGCACATGATACCAAACCGGAATCCATCTGATCAGCAGAAGTTGCCAGTCACCGGAAATTTCATTCTTAAATAATTTTGTATCTATTCCTTCCAACCTTTATCTTATCTAAGACTGTCTAGATTGGTCTTATCTTATCTAAGACTGTCTAGATTGGTCTCCTTTATTTAGTACTTCAATCAATAATGATTTTTCCTTTCACTGAATTCTGAGTCTCCATGGAGTTTACGTCAGAGTCTGGGGTTTCCTGATGGAATATGTTTGCATACTGGAACATTGCTTTTATTCCAAATGACAGTTTAAATTACTTAAAAGTAGAGATCATGTACTTTACTTTGCAGAGTACTGGGTAGCTACTCCATAGATATGTATTAATTGCATATTGGTTCTAGTGTATTGACTTTAACACCAAGCTAGTACTGACAGTTGAAAATGCAAAGTGAAGAGGATGTAGACAAAACTCTTTATGTTCAAAGAATTTGCAATCTAGAATGTACAAAGTGCAGATCAATATTTACTACATCATTTGGCATAGCACCACGGTAGAGGAAACTGCAACCATAATTTACAAAGCTGGAAACACTGGAGCTGGTTCCAAAAGGAAGATTCAGCCCTCTCTGAAGAGAGGGAGGCAGAAAGAGGAATGTTATGTAATGGGAAAAGCAAGAGCAGGACAGAAAGAGAATGCCGCCCCCCGACCAAGCAAGTGGAGCACCTTTCATAAGGGAATTATTGAGGACCTTAAGTGCCATGCTAACCAGTTTGAACTTAAGCCATGAGAACCATCAGAGATTTCTAAGCCAAAGTGTGATGTAGATCTATGTTTTTATTGAAAATGTATCAAGAACTGGCTTCTTCTCTAAGAAGGTTTACTCTTTGTGTCTTGTGGAAAAAGAACATTGGAGAATTCTGAGGCTGAAAGTCTTCTCTTCTGATTTCAGAGCCTATTCTCCTCCTCGTCCTATCACCCAGACACTAGGTAGATTTTATTTTTCCTAACACAAGAACTAGCTGTTATGTATCCAAAGGGGGAAAACCTAAATGGTCTATAGGGTGAAAAGTCAAGTACAAGACTTGGTTTTAGGAAATGTCCTCCTGGGCTCAATCCACCAACTGACGTGGGAAGCCAGACACTGACGGGTGGAGGTCTGCTGCCCTGGGGCCAGACAGAGGAACCCACAGAGCAGTTGTCACCCCTAAGCACAGCCTATGGCCAGGAAAATGTTAGATTTCTGGTGGGATGACTGACCGCTCCCCTGGGAAAAAAGGAGAGAAATGAAGACTTCCTTGATGAAGAGGCTGGGAAGACATTGAGAGTCAGATTGACTCTTACTATCCATTGTCTTCTTGTACCTGGAGCATCATGCTGATTGTGAAGAAAGGTTGGGCAGATTTGCACCTTAAAAACAGAACTGTGTCATTTGCTACCAGTTTAATTTTTTTTTAAAAAAATTCCTATTTTAATTGTCCCCATGGCCTGGACATAAAGACCCATAAGAAAGCTGTCTACACTGTTCTAAATCCATCATGATCTGAACGTTTTCTAAAGATGTACTTAACCTATGATGGAGCCAGTTCACAAGACTTGTTATCTTATTAAATAAACCACTTGAAATACTTCATAAAAGCAAGTTTAATAAGCAAAAGCATAAGAATGGGAACAGACATAACCAAAATTGTAAACAAAGTTAGTCCAAGGCAGTTAGAAACTAATATTTGTTTAGCTTCACAATTGTGATTTCAATGAGTAATGATCAAATAGGAGGTATCTAAATTTAGTTCACAGGCAAAGAGCAACTGCTTTTGTCTGGTCCAAATAAATCACTTCCAAAGTATCCATTTTAAGTCACCAACAAGAAGTTCATGATTTGGGGGGAAAGCTGGTTCTTTCATCAAGCTGCTAAGCGCACTTAAGATCCTCACTGCTGCCTTCTCTAGAAGTGACACCTGCCTCTCCCCACTGCTCCCTCTTAATGCTGAGGACCCAGGAAAGGTCTTGGCAGGTGGTAGATCTTCAGTAATCTGCTACCATAATTGGCCACTTTGATCAAGAACATGCAGTCTCTCAGTGGGCTCCTAAGTGCACAGTCAGATGCGAGTGGTACAGAGCTCTGGTGACACCCCAAGATATGAGCCTCATGGACGTCCCTGATGTTGAGAACCTGCCTGTTTCCTGACACTTAATCTGTGCTCTGAGCCTCAGTGCAAAGTAGGGGGATGGGAAAATAAATACTACTATATCAAACCTAAAAACAACACAGCTGCCTTTCATAATATATGTCTCCTATTGGTCAGGATTTGTGTTGGAAAAAAATGTATACATCATTCGCTTTCTATAGCTGAGCATGTAATCATTTCACCATATCTCTTTAGATCCTTGTGTTCCTTTCCATGAGCAATAAAAAGTTTCCCCAGGGACTGGGCTGGGGCGGGGAGAGACTGACTTCCACGGCGTGTATGGGATTAGAGCAGCAAGCATGGATGCAGCTCTATTTGGATATTATTGCAACACGTCAATGAAAAAGAAACAGGATGTTGAGCCACCAGGCAGTGGCAATAGCGATGACAAATATGTGCTGGAGTTCTGAGATAATTTGGTAACAGAGTTGACTTGTAATGAATGAATACCTACAAAAGGTGTGAGAGTAAAAATCGGTGACTGAGGCTTTTGGCGGGGTTGCTAGCTGGGCGTGGATAGGTAAGAAGATTGGGTTTGGGAAGCAGGTGGGATAACAAGGTGAGTTTCATAAATTCTAAGTGATGTGTAGCACAAAGCTAACAGGAAATAACTGCAAATAACACATCTATGTATTTGCCTATCTTTTCTACAACACCATTCCCCTTGGGAGCATTTATCTCTGAAATCCCAGTGCTCAATACAGTCCAGCATATAGCAGGGTTCAGTGTCTGACACTGAAAATATGAATATCGCCCTGTTGCAATGAGTATTCCTAACTAATGGAGCAAATATCACATCATTATTACAAATGTAGTTCAGATAGGGTCCATAAATGCAATTTAGATTTTAAGATTTTTCTACTGCAGTCAGCAGTTTCTAGGGACGGAAGGAATTGCCTCTGTGAACCAGTGTGTTTAGAACATATGGCACACATAAGACAAGGTCAGGTTGGATGAGAACAGAAGCAAAAAGAGCTGAGGAAAACTTTGCGGGGAAAGAGGGAGACAGTAAGCAACTGATAGCTGAGAAAAACTGCTATCTCTAGAGAGGAGTAAGAACTGAAGCGAAGGAGGCCAAGGTCAGGCATCCGGGAACAGCTTCATAGAGAGAGAGGGTGGATGTGGTGCTGAATCAACACGAGCTCCCAGGAGTCAAGACAACCGCTTCTGTGGGTTACAGGAATGCAGGGGGTTTTGAAGCTCCTCACACAACAGTGCTAGTGGAGTGCCAGGGTCCTGTCCATGATGAGGAAGAATGAAACCACAAGTGCAAGAAGCAAAGCACGAGCAAATTTATTTAAAAGCTATAAGGGCAAGGAAGTAGAGCTCCCGCTTGGCGGGAGGCAGTCCCGAGCAGAACACCCATGAGGTTCTCTGTCCAGGGGTTTTTAAGGGCTTTAGAAGGAAGCTTGGGCCACTGTGCAAGCACTATGAGCTCTGCGTACTTCTCGGGGAGAAATCTGTGCAGCGTTCCCGCAGTGTCCATGCAGAGCCCTTGCGCCCTTGGACAATGGCCGGTTCCATCATGCTCTGGGAAGGTCCTGGACAGCTCCGGGACATCCGGCAGACATTTTTGTTAGATCCCTGGAGGGTGATGACTCAGCAGACTCCATTAGGGCCACTGTCCTCACTGCCTCATTGAGCCCCAACTGCTGTCTCAACAAGACAGTGTAATGACAAAAAGATCATTGGAGATTTACTTAGAAATTGCAAGAGAGGGCTTCTAACACTTTCACTGCCCACTCTGTTTTTATTAGAAAGCTATATAGTCAATCTGAAAGAGATGTAGTTTAAGGTCTAATATTACATCACATTTTATTACAATGCTCTTAGAGTAAGTGCATCCCCCACTTTTTTTTGACATGGTCTTGTTATGTAGTTCAGGCTGGTCTTGGACTCCCTATGTTGCCCACTCAGTGTCCTTGAACTCTCAGGATCCTCCTGCCTCAGCCTCCCCAGTGCTGGGATTACAGGTGTGTACCACCACAACTGGCCAAGTGCATTCCTTTTAAAAATGTTTTTGTTTATACATAGTATATATGACTACAATAGGGTACATAGATCTTGCTTGTACAGCTCTATGAGATATATATATATATATATCATATAACTAACTACAGATCAAGGTATAGAATCTTCCCTACACTCAGAAGTCTCTCACATGCTTCTGTCAGTCCACATCACTCTCAAGGATAACAGCTACTCTTGACTACGTTGCTGTAGATTTGCTTTGGTTGTCTTGAACGTCACATGACTGCAATTTTGTAGAATGATTTTCTGGGGTTAGATTCTTTTTACTTTTCATTATGAGATGTATCCATGTTGTTGTGTGCATCTATATTTTCCTTTCAAAAGATACAGCTTAGCGTGCAGTTATATAACCATGACACAATGTACTCATTCTTCTGCGGGTGGAAACTTCTGCTATTTTCAGACTTTGTATGTTGCCAATAATAAGTATTCTTGTTTGTGTTTTTTAGTAGGTGTGAACACTCATCTCTTTTGATTGTATTCTCAGAGTCAGACTTGTTGATTTGTAGAGTATTAGAGATTGTTGGGTTTAGAAGTTGCCGCCATGCAACTTTCCACACTGGTTGTACTAACGTACACTGCCACAGAAGTGTGTGAAAGTTCTGCTACTCCTCTGCTTACTAACCCATGCTGTTGTCAGTTTTTTCCATGTGGTTGCTTTAGTGTGCATATAGTGGTATCTTACTATAGTTTCAATTTACATTCTCCTGATGATTAATAATGTTCAGAATTTTATACTTCCTGGCCATTTTGATGTCCTGTTTTTAAAATGCCTGCTAAAATATTTTGCCCCTTTAAAAATTGTTGTGTGTGACCTGGTTTTATTGACTTGTAGTTTTTAATATATTCTTAATGATCCCATATATATATATATGTATATGCACATATAATTATATATTTACATATATAATATCATCTTCTATATTGCGCCGTTACTTTTCAGGCTCTATAAGTGCTGTCTGTGATGAGTCAAAGTTCCTAATTTTAGTGAGATCTAATTTTTCAGTTTAAATGGTTACTGTCATTTGTTTGTCCTAGATCACTGGCATTCTTCTAGATTCTCTACTGAGACTTTTATTGTTTTAACCTTTCACATTTACAACTATGGTCCTTCCAAAATGACCATTCCAGATAGTTGTCCAAATATCCAGAACCATTTATTACAATGAGGACCATCCCTTCCTCACTGCCTTGTGGAATACTAATATGCTATTCTGTGTGTCTTTTCTTACAACAATACAAGGAGTTACCGTAGCACAGTGAAATTCAAAATTCACATGTATCTCAAATTATGGTTTTCAAGTGCAATAATTGGTATCTAGCACTACTCATTCTTCCTTCCTATATTCTCATCTACAGGCAAGAAATCAAAGGGCAAAGAGGGACCCTAGTGAGTTCCACATTTGTTTTTTTTAAAACCACAGCTGAACCATGTTGATCTATTTCCTGTTATCAAACTCTCTAGGGAATGGCATTGTATGAACGGACTCTGCGGCTGTGGCTGTTGCAAACCATACGGGCACCAGGAAATGCTTCCTTTTGACTCTGTTACAATGAGGGAAACCTACTTTTCTTTTGTTCACTAAGTGAGCAGCATAACTTATTAGTGAATGAGAAAACAGCTCATCTTTTAAAAATAGTTCTCTATGCATTATAAAGATAGAAACTGTATTTTTAGACTGTTAATTTTCCAAATTTATGACCCTTTCTGGCTTTACTGAAAAGCTAAATATATATAGGTCTGAACCTCGGTCTTGTATAATGAATTAATACACATGTACTTATTGTTTAAAATATTTTAAGACCTTTTGACAAGCATGTGCATGGCTTTGGTGTCAAGTCTTCTCAAAAGCAACGAACTCGCATAAATTATCACACTTCAAACCACATGAATCCTGAGTCATGCAGGGGGTTTAATCTCTGAGCCCCTATAGTTGTGGTTTTTGCTAATGCAGCCAAATATATCTACCAACTTTTAAACAACTTTGTACTATCAATGTGATATATATCCCACAAAACTTACAAAACATAGCTATGCAAAAACATCTGTAAATATTAGCAGGACATCTAGTTGTTAATGTTATTTTTGAATTGAATATTATTTTGTAACCTTCTTTCCTAAACTTGATGCATTAATGTAGTCAACATCTTCCTGTGATATTAAGTCTTTCCAGCATTATTTTATTTACCCTTGATTGCACAGCCACTGCCTCCTCCAGTTCTTTTCCAGTGTTTCCAGATTGGGTATACATCCTACTGCCAGAATTTCATTCATGTTTCTGGTTATTTCGTTAGGATGAGGATTTTAATCCTATGCATCAAAGTTGCTTATGATGTTGTAGATTTAATAACCATTGTTGAGAAGCCTAAACTGATGCATTAATGAGCACAGTAGCTGCTCTATCAAACAGACAAGATTTTATTTATCGTGCATGAAATGGTGTGATGGTTGTTAGTTAATAGACGTGGGTGGTTTTCCTTCTCATGATTCAGGCATCGAAATTCCTCACACCATGTGGCTCACCTGTTCCCAAGGGACCACGGAATGGTTGTGCAGGTAGAGGGAAAGAGAAAGAGCATAAATCATAGCCACATCTTATGTTCCTTGGCCTACAAATGACACAGTATCCCTGCATCCCATTAATAGGAACCAGTTATATGGCTCCCATACCATTCAGGTGTGCTAGGAAGAGTAATCTGTGACCAGGATGCCACCTCCAACTTGCCAAAACTTACTGCGTCCTCCCAAGAGGTAGACAGGTGTGCCTGCCACACTGGGTAAAACCATTTTGGTGCGCAATTTGCAATATCCAAGTTTAACATGACTTTCAGATTTGTATCCAACAGAAACTCTCACACAGGAGATGGCTAGCCAAGCAGGGATGCTCACTATCTCATCAAACACAATGAAAATGTAAAAATGACACTGTCTATCCTTAAATATCTATAGTGAATGTTTATACACATGTTATACTACTATCTAAACATGCAAAAAAATTGGTTTCTGTTTATAGGGTTAATTTATGATAATTTTATTTTTTAAAAAGTAAAACAAAATTTCATAATAATATAGTGGGAGAATCACAATAGTTAATACATTGCATATTGTTGTCTTTAAAGTAGTTACTTTGAGCACAAGATATGGGCATAAAAATTCTCCAAACAATATTAGCACAAGCCTTCCTTTTCAATGAGGTAAGGGAAATTAGTAGTAGAACTATCTTGTATTTTTCCCCTTCCTTTCTGCCCCTTTTCCCCCATCCTAGTTCCTTTTTCCTTTCAAACAATTTCTTCTCATTCCACAATACATGTTGTACATTTTGGCCCTTATGTACTAATTTATGATAATTTTAAATAAGCTTCTTTTTCATTGATGAATCTACTGCACATCGCATACTTCAGTTTACTCTGTGAGGAACACAGGTGAAGCAGTGCAAAGCTGGCTATGACTCATGTACAGTGAAAGGAAAATGTAAATTCACCATTAAATGCCAAATAAGGCAAAAATAAAATTGAATAGATCCAAATCCATTCATGCATTACTGAACAACAGGGACACGTCCTGAGAGAGGAGTCCTAAGCACTTTTCTCCCGGTAGAGTACTCAACATCAGAGCGCATTCTTGTGCAAATCTACACGGCAAAGGTTGTCACTTAAGTGGCTTTCTGATGTTACTAGAGACTCAGTGAACGTGGGACACCAGTGTAACATACATACTGCCTTCAGTTAACTTTTTTTTAAAAGATAAGAGTGTTCTGTACAATGAAGATGAAAAGTAGATGCATAAGCCTTAAAGACACTGTCATGTATTATCAAGTATTATGTACTGTATGTAACTGTGGATACAAATATCAAGTCACGTATTATCAAGTATTATGTACTGTATGTAACTGTGAGTATATTTTTATAAAATGGGCAGTGTAGTAGCTTTGTTTACACCCAAAGCACCACAAACATGTGATTAATGCACTGTGTGATGACATTGCAATGGCTAGAATGTCTCTAGGCCATGGGAATTTTTCAACCGCCTGAGAATCTTATGGGACCACCACCGCTGATCAAAAATCCGTCGTACAGTACAAGACTATAAATTGAAATGGAAGGATGACTCTGATATATATGATTGAGTAGAAAAACCCCAACCATGACTGCCCATAGGCAGTGGGAGAGGAAGTAAAAGACAGAGTTTTCACCAAAGTTTGGTTTTTCTATTATTTGAACTTTTAAAAGATAAGCCCAAATTACATCCTTTTTTTTTTTTTTTAAGTATAAATTCAGAGACCTATTTCCAGAATTTCCAGGGGTTTAGGACCAGAAATCTGTAATTCATAAAAGCCTCACAATTGATTCTGATAAACTGCCAAGGCTAAAACTACAGCCTTCGGATAAATTTCTGCAAGTGGAATTGCTATGTCAAAGGGTGTGAAAAATGTTCAGGCTTTTGATAAGAATTGCCAGCTCATCCCCCGGTAAGGCACCAATTCACATTCTCACCAGCAGTGTGTAGGAGCTCGTTTCATCATCAACAGTGAGGGGTATAAAGTGTTTTAATCTTTGCCAATTTGATAAATAAATAAATGGTACATCTGATTTATTTCCACAAAAGTGCTGGTTTGCTGCATTTTGCTCTCTTTGGGGGACATCCTGTCCCGTTTGTCTTCCTGTTGAACAGCGTGGCTAGATTAATCTCCTTCAGTTAGTGTTTCATTATACAAATCACTTGGGGAACTTACTGAAAATGCAGATTTGCAGCCCCGACGTACAAGTCTGATGGAGCAGAGAGAAGGTGGTTTTGGAAATAGGAGGAGGAGAGGTGGGATCTGGGGGACCCACAGGGCAGAGAGCTGAATGAGTAATGGTGCACTGAGGGTGTGGGCACCCTGTAGTCCTAGAATCAACTCTTGCTCATTTCTTCTGATGTCCAGGACTCGGTTCCCCGCTCCTCCCACATTGGTCAAGTTCCAGCCCACATCCTGCTCAGCTGCCATTAAAAACCTCATCGATTTCTCCTTCCTCTGCTCCCACAGCCCTTAGTGTCCAAACAACTCATCCTGACACTGAATCACACCCGGCAATTACTTTAGATAGATGGGAGTCAACTTACAGTAATAAAGCTGTAATCTAATGAGAGCTGTAGAAGTAGTATTTTAGTACAAGAAGAAAGCCTGCGGGTAGCCTGGGAAATAATCCTGCAATAAATTACATTTGTGATAGCACCAAATTAAAAGCAATAGCAACTTGTGAGAACCTGAAGTTTAAAATCAGAACAGCCTTAAAGAATTAGAAACGAGTGTTTCTCTGCAGATATGAGCCGCTGGGGTGAATCTGAGGACCAGACAAGGCGAGGAAAGAAAGCCCTTCAGTCAGAGCTATCAGCATCGTGTTGTTCGAACCCCAGAGACATGTTTGAAAGTTAGCCACACTCAGCCCGCTCTACATTCTTTTTCAGATGGGAGTTTTAAAAAGCTCATGAGAGATTATAAGGTATAGCCAAGATTGAAACCGTTTGCCCAGAATAATGCAAAACAAATACACGTAGCTTTCAAAGACATTTCATTACTTTTTGCAAAAGGAAGGGAATTTTTGAGTTGCCTTTCTAGTGGAAGTGATTGATTCTCAAAGATTTATTTACTGTTTACTGCAAGCTTCCTGTCATTTCTGAGAAGTCCGAATCCATTTACTTCCATTCGCTCACTTCGCAAGTGAGTATATAGCGAAGAAACCCTCCACAACGGACGCTGGTGATTCTGGGGGCGGGGTGTTCCCCCACACACACACACAGGCGGCAAGCGCAGGTGTCCCCTGTCTGCCCTCCTGCTGTGTGTAATCTACCAGAGGAAATAAATGATGCAAATCATTGAAGCCACTTACTCTGGAGCTGAATGTTCTGCCGGGCTTCATTGATGTCCTGCTTTAACAAAGCAGGGCAACCAGCACACCCACTTCCCAAAAAGACCAGCTTTGTCTAAACTGGATAAAATGGGCTG
>NW_004955403.1:8080456-8114914 GCF_000276665.1 Chinchilla lanigera
CCGGTACCGGGAATCAAACTCACAACTTTGTGCTTGTCAGGCAGGCCCTGTGCTGCTGAGCTAAATCCCCAGCCCCTAAAATATGGTTTTTGAAATCTTTCTGAAATCCATTAAGTCATTCCTTCTAATCTATTATAAACCTGAATGATTCCATTAGCAGATTATTTTCTAGGTCACTCCAGGTTACTTCTTTCTAACCTGACCATTGCTCAACTTTGCATATGCTATTTTTTTTTACTATAAGTAAGCGTACTCTTCTTTATCTAAATATTTGCTTGCAAAGTAATTTCACAGCAGCAAGATGAAGAGGGTATGAGGCCAGGTTGGCATGTAGCAGGTAACAAAATCCTGTAGCGAAGTTGGCAGTGGATTGTGAGTGTAAACATTTGGCAATATCAAACTGTCCTGCTTGTGTCTACCCCAGTGGACAGAGGACGTGAGTGATGTTCCCTTCACACAGACAAGGGAAGCCATGGAACGCACCATCCGCTCCGTCAGGGCCCTTACTGATATGTTTAACGGCAAAAGAACAGTTCATTATAAACAAATGCAATTTTTCTGACAACTCAACAGCATTCTATTTTTTTCCCATGACTGCAAACAAATGTCTCCATTGACTCCCCATTTACTCTTTCAAGGATTAAGCCATACTATATAATAGTCTCTCCTGACATTTTCAAGGAGACTTGTTTGTACAGTCAACAAAGAACTGAATGTTTAAGGTTGCAGCACATTTTTGAATCCCACCTCTCCAAATTAGTGTGTGTGGATAAATGCGACTGTGGCGTATGCACGACCAAGGACTTCTTCGCTCTTTGTTTATTGATAGGAAGTCAATGTTTCTGAGGACTGAGGTCATAATCAGCCTGGACCCCAAGATATTAAATGCTACCTAGGGTTTTCATGGGAAATAGGGAGCCATAGCTTTTGTAATTTTTTTCCAGTAGGAGTAACCATCTGTTCAACTGTGCAGAGATGAACAATGACAAAATGAGACACAATCAAAAAGAAATAGCCCATAAGTTTTGGGGTATTCGATAAGGCAGCATCAAGACCAAAGCAGAGGTTCTCCAAATCGTGCATCGGAAGGCATCAAAGCATGCTTGAACAACTGAACCAGGCAGAGGGATGAGGGGTGAGAAAATCCAGTCTCCCTCTCTCACAAGCTGTGTGTGCCAACCTGAGACTGCCTCAGTGGCTCTGCTGTAAGGTTCATAAAGGCATCAGAGGGGCCAGCAGCACCCTTGATTCTCTATAACCTTCTCTCTCCCCGGAAGTCCCCACCCTAACTCAGCTGGGATGCCCAGTTTCTTGAACACTGAGGTGGAATCGCTATGAACCTGGTACCAACAGCAGGCCTGACCAGCAGCCACCCACCGAGAGGGCACTGCTTAGAGGGAGGTCCTAGGTGGACAGTAAGCGAGGGCAGAGGCTGTGGATGGGGGCAGGACCTGTGAGCCCATCCAGCTTCAGGCTGTCACCTGCACAGCTAGGAAATGTTTCCAAAGACCAGCTAGGAGCTGTGAGAACAGAGGTGCTCTTTTGCTTCCCTGAGGCCTATGAAGGCAAACAGATTTTTGCAAAAGACTTTTTTTGTTTGTTTTTGTTTTTTGGGGGGTTTTCTTCCGGTACCAGGAATCAAATTCATGACCTTGCACTTGCCAGGCAGGCACTGTGCCACTGAGCTAAATCCCCAGCCCCTGCAAATACTTTTTAAAATCCAAATAGGAACAGGGTGAAACAAATATGTGAAAGGAAAACCTTCCTTTTGCTTACTTTGAGATGAAGTCTCAAGGTCACACTGGCCTTAAAAAATACTTTGTCACCTTCCTAAAGTCATAAAGAAAAAGCAAAGGACATAACACAGGTTAAATCCAACTGCTCCATCACAGCCCACATCAAGTTATGAATCTATCCCTAAAAAAATGACTTTCTTCGCTGAGCTATAGCTTTGTTTGTGCCACTCATAAAGCAGTCATCTTGTGGTTGTTTCCATGTCTGTATTTCTTACATGAGTTTTTAAGAGCGAACAGCTAAGAATCACTGACACTTAAGCCCCCAGTGCACTGATTTCCCATGGCTTGATGTGGAGAGGGAATTGTATCTGTTTCAACTTTGGATCGCCAGTACTTAGCACAGTATCTAGCACAGAGCAGGCCCTCCAAAATGTAACGTAACTGAAAACAGATTAAGTAATTTTTTCTTTTTGTAAAAGTGATGTATTTCCTTGTTTAGAAAAAGAATCAAGATACAGAATAGAAAAAGAAATCAGCAGATTTATCTTTTTAATCATGCAAACAAGTAGACAAAGTGGACAGTGGGAAGGCACCTTCGCAGTGCCCCACCTAACCACCCTGTGGCTGCTCAACTGAATTAGAACAAGAACTCCACCCTCATCCTCTGGGAAACCCCTGATCTCTGCAGCAGGGATCTAGGCACGGCGTTGTAGGCAAGTGAATTGTTTTGGTAGGACGGCCCAGTGCTTTGGTTTGCCAGAAATGATGTCACATGTGATAAGTTGCACTGCAGTGGCATTCTCCAGAACCGACTCCATATTTCTAATAAATAATCAGCTGAAAAATATGCAGAGCGTGGAAAAAAAAGAGTTATGCAACTGAGAGTTGTGACTTCCTGTTCAACTTTATGGAGGAGGTGAGAATAGAACAGTAAGAGAGAAACTATGCTTAAATGCGTCTGTTTTTGATCTTTGAGTTTCTTTTGCTTCCATCACTATTCTGTACTGTACTGAGTACATGAGATCTTCTGTTTATTATTCTGTCTGCAGAGAAGTAGCACTTTAGATACGGATGGGACCTGAGAAATAATGAATGTATATGCAGCATATATTATTTGTTGGAAAAGAACTTTTTTTAGGGAGAATTTATTTTTAAGGAAAGGAACATTCTGTTGATATACGGGCTCATTACCAGGATTATGCCAAGACTTCAAGCTGAATGTTTTATGTCTTGGTCAACTTTAGAAGTCCTATTCACGCTATAGCACCACGTGTCGCAATACCTGAGGCTTGAGTTTTTCATTCCTTTCACTGCTGATCATTTCCTTTCTCTATCACAATTCAGTTTAACAAGCAAAGTCTACGCGGATACCTAAATTGTAAAACAAATGTAGCCCAGACCAAATCATAATAGCGGCTTCCTGTATATCACACCTTTGCTCAGACCACAGCTTTCTTCAGAAATAATGTATTTTAAGCATCAGAGCTGATCAGCCATAAATTCCCAGGGAACCTCCTGCTTGTGGAGGTTGAGTAGAAAGGAAAGAAGTATCAACATTGATATGTAGAAAAATATTTTCTTTACACAAATCACTTTCTCTGTATTAAAAAACCAGTAACATTTACACAGCATTCTCTGCTGCTCTTGGGAGAACTTCCTCTGTGAAAAGTACTAAAAACATAAGAAATTTCTACAGATTTTCATTACATAGATTTGTGTATTTTTTTCCTCTATCATTTCCCTGGGCTTTTTGCTGAAACTCCAATTTGGTACACTTTCTAAATTTTACCCTTAGCCTATTTAATCACACTTCCACATAACAACAAAAAAATAAACTTGCCTAATGGTGTCTAACTGGCTTCTTACATCTCCCTGGAAGGTAAAATGATTCCTGAGTCTGTTAAATCAATTCAACTTTATTCAAGTTTGACGACATGGTGTAGGATTTTCTCAGCATCATTTAAATCAAATGTTTTTTCTATCAAACACAGAAATTTCCCCTCTCTCAATTCAATAAATTTTAAATAAGTGCTTTTGTCCTGGGACTCAAGCTTTGGACTCTTACCCTGTTGTAACTGTCAAGAGTAAAGGCACCTCTACAATGCAGCTATAACCAGAGAAAGTCAGATTCAAAGGAAGGCGAGAGAGAGGAAGTGATATTTGTTTGGTGTGAGTTTTCTCAACACACAGATCAGTATCAGGCCATAATTGTTTAATACAAATTTGTGGAACAAAGTAACAACCGCAGGCAGGGAAGATGCCCTTTGTGTGGGGGGCAAAAAGGAGTTCAGGGCTGAAAGATTCTTTCCTAGGAGCTCTTCATGTTTGCTCTTCTACAAGACTAGATAGTGTGTGTTTAAATCTGAGTCACATAATAATTGGTGCTTTCATAAATTACCTTGACTTTTCTTCCTGTGGTTTGGACAAAGAGTCCTAGACTTGAAGACAGAGGGTCTGCGCCCCACTTCCAAATCCACTGCCCTCAGCAGGTGATCTTACTCGTCCTCCACTTCTGTTTTCTTAGCTGCAGAAAATGGGGGTGATAATGGTCCCTCACGTAGCTGTCAAAATAAGAATGTTTAGGAAGGAAATCACAGTAACAATAAAAATGTACCTTTGTTATAGATTGATTCGTGTATCTTCTGGTTTCCCTGCAATCCAATACTGTATATAGATTGCACTACATGTTTAAGTAAAAATTCAGATGCACAAGTGTATACCTACACAACTTCATACGCATGCATGCCCCCTAAAACAATGGTGAACACTTATATACGGGCTATGCTACTACACTGGATGCTAACTACTTTTATTACCTTAATCTTCTCAGGACTGCAAAGATTAATAAATCTATGTAAAGTCCCTCACAGGGACTTATTTTTGTTACTTCTCCTGCATCCAAATGAGAGAATTTCAGGTTGGAAAGGTCACACTGCTACCCACGGTCACATAGGAGGTTAAAGAATTAGGTTGCAGTCTTTTTTTTTTTCTGAATCTAGAGCCTGTGCTCAAAATGTTATACACATGTGGGTAATTGCCTCCAATTTTGTCTCTATATTTCTTCCCCTGAATTTCAATTTACGATATTTCAACAACTACACTGGAGTATGATGAACACATACCTAAAGTATCCAGTTTGACAATTTAGCATAAGGAAGTGCTCGTGAAGCAATCACCCAATTAAGACAGTAAATGTACTCATCACTTCTAACATTTACCTAGTGTTCCTTCAGAATCCCTCCCACGTTCCTGCCCTGTGCCCCACGTAGCTACTGGTCTATTTTGGCTCACTATGAGTTGGTTTGCATTTTCTAGGGTTTAAGTAGAGCTACACTGTCTACAATCCTTTTTAACTGGCTACTTTCATTCAGCGTAATTATTTTGAGATTCTTTGTATTTTTGCGTAGATCAGCAGTTCATTCTTATTGCTGAAGAGTGCTGTGCAGTGTGAGCACACTACGAGGAGGTATTATTCGTGACTTTTAAATAATTCTCTACAATTTGAAATAAGCAAGAAGCTAAAAAGTAAATCAGATTTTTATTTTGGTGCCATTCTATACCTTATTTTAAAACTTATCATGCGTATATCTCTAATATGTTAAATAGACATTAAGTTGAAAAAGAATGCGACAGGAAGTTGAGAGAGAGCAAGAGAGGACAGGGGAGGGGAGGGGAGGGGAGGGGACAGGAGGGGAGGAGAGGAAATACAGGGTAAGAAATTGTCCCCCATATATAATACCATTCCCATCTTTCAACTGTAAGTTAATTTTGAAATGTGGAATTTTAAGGCCTGCATATAAATATATTTTGCATTATGCATTATATAATATTCTATATTTGAAATTTTGTATTTATATAAAATTAATTCAATGTGTGGCTATAAACTATAGAAACTCACTCCGTGATATGCAGCTTCACGTTTAGCAGGCAAAATCCATACATCCTTTCTTTGGCAATATAGTTGTCAGTGGGCAATAAATTTGCTCACCTTGGCTATATTTATACTACTAAAGAAGAACACTTTAGAGGAAGACAGATGGCTTTGTTTTCAGGCATGCGAATTGGAGTTCATAGGACACCCAGCCCAAGATGGCAGGTCTGAGAGGCGCATGTGTGTCAGCAAGGCTGGAATCTAGCTTCCTCAAGCTAGTTAGTTTTCCTGGCTGTCTTGAGAAGCTGCTTTGGCTTTAACCAAATGGCGCTGTGAGGACGTGATAGGTAGAGGTAAGTATAAAGCTACACTCACCACTACCTCCGTCCTTTTTCCTGAAGAGTTGTTTCTGCACTTTTCATGGACCTGTCATCTCAGCACCTGTCCTGCACCTGCCCTGCACAGGCACACAGCTGGCATTTGGAAGTCACCGAATGGAAGCTTGAAGGCCATCTTTTCTACCTCACAAAGACATCAAATCCAACCCGTAGGGACCAGAAGGGATTGTTTTGTGCCTACTTTTCCATGGGGCATCAAGGAGTGTGTCCCGGAGGAGTTGTGGCTCTGTGTGGCCAGTGTCTGCCAGAGCCCAGGGCAGCCTGCAGCAGTTGGATTCTAAGTGGGAGGTGACAGCTCATCATGGAAACCAGAGGCTTGTGTATTGTGGACTTTCTCTATGAATGGGGCCCCCTGGGGTATGCAACAGCTTATTCAGGGTTGTTTGGACTAGCTAGAGTGTTGTTGGCACACCCTCAGGAGTAGTGATTAGGAAACCAAGTACCCCAGCACTGCGAAAACCTCAAAGAAGTTGCCAGGGAGAGCCATGAAAACACGACGTTAAATGGTTAGAAATTTGGCACTGTCAAGTTAGAAAACGGCTACGTGAAACCAGGAGGGGGGCTGGATTTAAGGGATATACATGGGAAATAACAGGATGGAAACAGTGTAAGTACCACTGGAATAAGAGGAATCCACTGCAACTTAAGCATTCAGACTGGTGAGTGCATTGTATTTGAGCTTCCCTTAGCGTGTAATAGACTTATGGAAGGCGGGCTCTGAAACCAGTGCAAGTTCCAGGTCAGCTTCTGATATGGTTCATGACGCCAAAAGCCACTTCATTTCATGAATTATCACTAAGGCTCTGAACTGGTGATTCATAGTTATCTATCTATGGAATTATTTGAGGACCAGCTCAGAGTAGGAATAGGCAGACCAAATACGGGACCTAGCACGCAGTGCTTGCTCAATAAATATTTGGCCAATGAACACCTGAAGGGCACCTCATCCGCTTAGCGGTGCAAATGGAAACCGTCACTGTAGTGCCCTCTTCTCTTTAAACAATGTTTAATTGTAGCTTATGTTTCCACGAAAAGCTGAAAGAATAACTATCAAAGCTAGCAGAATGTCCTTTTGGCTTCTGGCTTTCATCAATACAGTGGGGATGATTCCCCACAAGTGCGTTGCTAGGGCTTGGAGTGTGTGAACAGTTCAGACAGTGAGGTGCCCTTGATAAACAGGAAGGTAAGCAAAGCTGATATTTGGTAACTTTCCAGTAGAAACCAAGAGGTTTCTGGTTTTGCCAAGTGGAATGAGGGTTGTCGCACAAACGGTTTTCCTTTTCAGGTAGTTTATAGACACGGAGCATTCAGTCGACAAAAAGCTATTGTGTTTGTGACGCTTTCTCAAAGTTTGAGCAGCACATAGCCAGTATTTTAGAACTTTAGGGGGGTTTCCATTAGTGAATAGTGCTTGTTTTGGCTGTGACCTTTCGTCTTGTTTGAATCTCTCAGGGTTGACCACAGAAGAGGGGTTGCAGGGCAACTTACTTGTTTTCTCTTTTTAATCCATTCATCACCCATTTTGCTGATGCTGACCAAAAAATTTCCTTTTCTAAGTAAGAACACCGCATCTACTTTTGAGCACTGTATATAGCCTGCATGCATGAATTGATGAAGTGAAATCAGCAATATTTCACTTGTCTTTTTTCTTCCTCCACTGCTGCCACCTCTGCATTTCATGTTAATTTTGTCCTGAAGCCTCCAGAGTCAGTCTCTGAATCTGTTTCTCAAAGCATCATTGCGTGTGAGGGAGTACATGTTTTCAGAAGGATATTCCTCTATGAAGAACTGTTCTCACCATCACTATATTTATGGTTATACCCTCTACTCTTCTACTAAATAAGTTGCCTCCTGTTACTTCTCTATTAAGTAAAACAACTGATAATGTCTGTATGTCGTTGGTGTGCTTTATGGATGACAATAATTGGTTTTGGAGGTCATAAAAATTATTTTCTTTGGTAAAATGAAGGCATTAATAAAAGAAAGAAATGTTTCATGGATACTTCAGGCCCTTTATCCTATAGAAAATTTGGGACTTCCTCACATAACAAATACTGCTGAAAAACTACAAATATCATTGAGACTCTCCTCTTGTGACCATACATCAGAACATTAGGAGCTCCTGATTACTGGATTACTTTTTGAAGGCATATGTGTTTGCTAATCAGGCTGCCTGGGTTCAAATCTTGGCTCTCACCTACTAGCTACATAATTACATAACTACACCTATTAGCTACAAGTTACATAACCTCTCTCTACCTTGTTTTCCTACCTTCTCTGTAAAATGTGGACAGTGATGGTACTGGGTGCATTCTCATTTGGGACCAGATGACATAATTTATATAAAGAGCATGGTGCAGGGTCCTGACCCCCATAGAGTTTTCAATAAATGTCATTTAAAAAATATTATCGTATCAAGAACTGAGTGTAGGCAACATGTTTCTTTAAGTTTGTTAATAGGCAGGAAAATTATACACAAGGGTGAACTACTGGATTTCAGTATTAAACATACTTTGAGTACATACAGAGGTCAATATACCAGGTTTGATCTTGATGTTTCAGTAATGAGTGTCACGCCAAAGACCAATCTCTGAAGCTCTTAGCCACTTTTCATCTTGCACTGGATGTTGTGCAAGAAACACCTCTGTCTGATTTCATACAACATAACTTTCTACTGATGCCATTACATGCACAGAGTATTTGATGTCAATACATGCATCTGTCAAGTCCAAATAGCACCTGACTGACAACCTGAAAGATCACCAAGCAACGAACATCTCACCTCCCCGAAAAGCAACACCCTTGTTCAGTTTGCTTTACCATCTCCTTCTTGCCTAGAGGATTCCAGAATCCTCCCTCATGAAAATGGGATTTTTCCACTTACTGTAGTCTTCTGAACAACAGAATCCAGCCTGATTCTAACACAAGGTGCAGGGGAAGCACTTTTGCCCTATTCCTGAGGGATGTATGTTTGCTTTTCCTAAATGCTTTGTTGACTCAAACACATTTGTTTTCTAGAAAACCACTCAAATTGGAGATATCTTAATTTTTTTCCGTGCAACCACTGCACCGTGGAATTGAAGATGGAATTGGGCCTGGGTTTGGGTTTGTCTTCTGCTCTGCCAAGTTGGAAAAGTTCCCAGTGCCAAGTGATTTATTTTCCAGAAAGAGCCACAAACCCACAAATGAGACCTCAAGGTTTGCAGGATTTTTTGTAACTTGTGTGTTCTAATTGAAGGCTAATTATGTTTGGCTTGAGACAGCTTGACACCAAATTAGAGATATTGAGGGAGCTGGAATTCTGCACCATTCGATCCACTCTTAATGTTGCTCATAATTTACTTGTAGCCATCATAATCTGACCGGAATTCCTGATAACGAAAAAGCTGTGTCAGGGTCTCTCGCAGCCCAGCTTTTTACTTTGTAGTCTTCATAGCAAACCCTAGTGATCGCCTACAAAATCAGACCATCTGCAGGCCTCTGTGTTGATGCCCACACTATCCCACTGCAGAAATTAGGAATTCTTATTTATTTTCTGTTTCTGTCCACTCGGTACCATCCTTAGAAGTCCACACTATCTCAGAGTCCCTGACATGAACTGATTCTGTAGATGGGGGCTCAGCTAAATCAATAGCATGTGTTTCTTTCATGTTTTAAAGACAATATTATATCTCTAAAGACTATTTAATGATACAGAAAAAAGTAAGTGAAAACTATGGAATGTAAATCTGCATCCAGAACTCATATGGGAATATATATATATATATATAGTGTTTAGCAGGTAAAATTAAAGATTTAAATTTTTTTCTAAGTGTACCTTTCCCGTTTTCCATACTTTATACAATGGATATGGAATTTCTCTGTAACCTGCAAGGCAAAGGATGTTGTTTAAAACAAACCAACGTATGAGGTGTGACTGAAAAAGAGGGTGTGTGTTCAAATTTAAAAACTGCAGTAAAAGACACATGACCATCCATCGCCTCAAAACCCACCCCCTCGCTTCGAACACACTTATCTCCTTATTCCTGCTACTTCCTGAAGCAGCTCTGCAAGTCCTTTTTCAGGAGTGTCTTCAGGTGTGCTGTTATGATTCCCTCAGTGCCCTAAAATGATTTAAAATATTTGCCTTTTATGGTCATTTTGACTTTGGGGAAGAGCCACGAGTTGTACAATGCCAGATGCAGTGAGTAGGGTGGCTGAGGACACACTACACTGTTTTTACAAGCATGCCTTTCCTTTGGATGGCGCTCGGCAGCAGGATTCACCACATTTTTGATCACACCTCGTAAAGACGCTCAGGAAAGCAGACATCCAGAATTGTTTCATAAAGTAGCAAGAATGATGGTGTAAGTGTGTTTGAAATAAAGGAGAGTATTTTGAGAGGAATAACGATAATGTGCCTTTTACTGTAACAAATATTTGCAAATTTAAACATTCAGTGTGTTTCTCGATCACCCCTTAAACTCAGAATCCCTGGAGAGAGGAGTCGGTCGCTGTAAGAGCCATCCTTTTTACAAAGAACATGGAAGCGTGCGCCTGGTACTTACTGAACATGTCATGCACGTGTGGCGTTGGTTTGTGTAGGACGATGTGCGGACTCCAGCTTTCATTCTGAGCTGAGGAGCCATGGAAGGCTTGGCTAGAGCGGTGGCGTGACCCAGCTGGCACTTTGACAGGCTCACTTGGAGGCCACATGGAAGCCAGCTTGTGGTGAGGCAAGGAGCGGAGTCAGGGAACTGAATTTGAAGAAGTGCTAGAGAACAGCCAGGCAAGGATGGCAGTGGGAGAGGTGGTGACGGCAATGTCTCTTACTCCAGCTGGACACTGGCTATTTCTCCATCACAGTGTTAGACTTTGGAAACCATTTTCCCATGGTTGTTATTATGTGGGGCTTTAAATTTTTTTTAAACATTTTTGTCACAGGACTTATGATAAATATAAACGGCACTGAGTATAAAAGACCTTCTCTCAAAAACCAGCACCAGGTCTGATTTTACGTTTCCCTCTCAAACACCTGCCAGCTGTTGTCCCATCACTGTGGAGCCAGATAAAATGAGCCATTGGGGGTCCTTCCTGCGTAAGCACCAGGAGACCAGGTTCCAGTTCAGATGTCTCACACTCCAGCCAAAGCCATCTTTGATAGCTTTGCCAGCTGTGGCAGTATGAAAAACATACTTTTGCTGTGTCAAAATTATCCTTTGCAAAGGATAGTTTTTAATGCTGTAACAATACATAAGGTGTGATTAAAATGGAGAGTGAATGTTTAATTTTTTAAAAAAATATTACAGCAAAAGACACGTCGGCATTAATATCATGCAAAATATTCTCCTTTGCCTCAAACATACTCATCTCAGCATTCTTGACTCTTTCTGAAGCAGTTCTGGAAGTTCTCATTCCGGAGTCTCTTTACCAAGTGTGGTCGAAGACAGGGTGAACGCTACTGCCAAGTGCTAGCCACAGAAAAGCGAGCTCATAAACACAATATTGTGTCCTCATCTACCTTATTCCCTGGATCTGACATTGTGTGACCTCAGACTCTCCCCTGAAGTCAAAATGAGCATGAAAAGTAAATGTTTTAAATCGACTCAACAAGTAGCCATGACAGTGCCAACTAAAGATACTCACAAAAGGGGACTTCCAGAACTGCTTCAGAAAGTGGCAAGTACAATGGGACAGGTGTGTTCAAAGTGAGGAGGAATATTTTTAATTGAAACAGTCATCATATTTTTATCAAAACTTATTGTAAAACTTTTCTAGTCATTTAGGGCAGAATGTTCCATATTTTATGAAATGATGATGATGTACATAGTGGTGTTTGTAGAACTTCCTTTACTGTATACCGATATTACTTTACATCAGTGTCCAAAACTTTTACTGTAAATTTGTAGTGCATTAAACCCCCAGGTCTAGAAAACACACTATTTGTATATAAGGCAAACTCCTTATATAAACCCATTGCAAATTTAATCTTCTTTTCTTTGGTAACTAATTAAAAAATTAGCAGTAATTTAAAATTTTCATATATACAATGTACTCTCATTCTCTCCCAGAAAACAAATATTAGAACTGAATATAACAAAAATAATTCATTGCCAGGCATAGTGGCACACTCATGTAATCCCAGCACTCAAGAGGCTGAGGCAGGAGGCTTGTTGTGAGTTTGAGACCAGCCTGGGCTACAAAGTGAGCTCAAGGCCAGCCTGAACTGCATAGCAAGACCCTGTCTCAAAAAGACAAACAAAGAAACAAAACAATTCATTGCTTTAATTCCTTTATCATGAAAGCTTTGTTCAGTAAGAAAAGAGCAGGCTTTTTCTTTGACTGTATAAGTAGTGCATATTAATTCTAGGGATTTGAAAAAATGAAGAAAAGGTAATAATTATCCATCGTACCATCCAGACTTGTAGCCACTGTTGCTATTTATATGTATTTTCTGTGTGTTATAAATTAATAGCTCACACTCCTCCTCCTCTTCATATGTCTTTTCTTCCCTCCTCCTCCTCTTCTTCCACCTTTTCCTCCCTTTCCTCCTTATTTTTCGCAAAGTGGGGATTATGTGGTCACCTCTTTAATATTTTACATGAAAGGTTATCAGAAGGACTGTTAGCTAGCAAATTTAGTTGCCTATTACTCGTAATGTCAAACTGTGGCTGCTCATCGGAGCTGTGCAAATGAAGCTATGTATGCTAAAAAGATCGGGCTGATGATAAATGTAGATAAACTGTGGGAAAAACTGTCGATTCTCAATGTCTGAACAATTTCCTTCAAGTTAAACTAGAGAATAACAGACATTAAATAATAGAGATTATCATCTCAGTGAGATTTTCTTAAGGTCAAAGAGGTAAAATAAGATAAAAAGGGAGATGTAGAACAGAAAACAACAAACAAGTATTTTGAAATAAGGAAAATATTTGTGAGCTTTTTGCTTTTAATTGTTCGGAGAATGAAATGGGCATCATATATTAAAATTAATGCTTTTCCCCTCGGTAAATAGAAGAGTGACTACAATTTTTTACTTTTAAGATCAAACTGTGCTTTAACTTGAAATAGGACTAATTCTATAAATAAAAGAATTGGTGTTTTCTCATTTGCTTTTAGGGATTGGAATAAGAGACTGGGCTCCCTAAGGAAATCTTTTGTCAGTCTTGCACGGTGCTTAGGATTAATGACCTCGGCTTTCATAATAAGGACTTTAGCTTTATAATTCATTTAAAAAAAAAAACTCACCAAGTTTTCAGATGAAATATAAGAAGCAAAAAGACAAATACACAGAACATTAAGCTACAAAATAATTGGACTGTTAAATGCCGAACATGAGTGAAATCTATACCAGCAGCAGGCAAAAAAAGAGAAAAAAAAAACTAAATCAGAAAAATCAGCTCCACCTTCTTCTAATAAAATTTTGCCCAAAGATACATGTGTAGGACCTATTAAAAAAATACTGTACAACCAGAGACTTGCAGACACACAGTGTATTCCTGAAATGATCTGCTCTGTGCCATAGAAAGATTTTCCCAGGAAACCATATGTATAAAATAGGAACAGAAATTTGAACAGAGAAAGAGAGTTGAAGTGAAAAATTCAAGAGAATGATATGAAAAGAGGGACATAATGACTAATACAGGACAGGATTCCACAGGGGGGCAAAGAAAACAAAAGTAGAATTAAATCCATGTTGGGTATAGTTGACACCATGGAAAATAAATAGGTCACATGGGAGTCACATTTGAAGCACATAATGTGATGATGTGAAAGAAAATAGTTTAGAGACATCAGATTCAGAAAAGCCAACAAGCGAATCATTGGTGTAGACAAAAACAATGGGACGGAAGTGACAATTGAAAGGATAGTCTAGATGGACACTTTCCTGGGTTGACGAGGAAACCATGTAGACGTAGATTTGTGAGGCTTAATGCAGGTGTGCCACATTTCTTATCTGGTCATGGAAAGTTCAAAGCCTGAACATTTGCTCCACATGGTGACGATTAGGTTTCAGTGGTGGTGTGGTGCATCCAGGGTGGATTGTGATTGGTGCAGTGGTGAACGAGAAGGTGACAGTGGGAATTGTGCATAATCAGAGCCAGGTGAGTCACCACAGCAGCCCATGGGGAGAGGAGTGGGCCCTGAACGTGAAGTTCCCTGCAAGGTGGTGGCGGTGAAAACAAGGTTGTGAATTGCTGGATGCGAAAAATACTTTCGATAAATTCAATAGTATTCATAACAAGCACAATAAAATACATACCTTCCAAAATAGTAATGGGAAAGATAAAAGCGAAAGGAGCCTAGACTACATAGCAAAAGGAAAAGGAAATCCAAACTAAGTGATGGAGTAAAATGAAAAATGTTAACCCTGGCAATGACTGCAAGTAGTTAGAGTCTTCTTATTAAAAGTAGGATTCTTGTTTGGAATCGAAACAAAATTCAATCATGCTGTTTATAAGCAACCACTAATGCAAGGCATTAGAAGAGTTCACAGTGAAAGGTTGAGCAAAGATAGATTAGGCTGATACATATAAAAAAAAGTGTGTGTTCACTGTGTGTTACATTATAGTAACAGTAATATAGAAGTGAAACATCATAGGTAGTGTTTATTTAGTAGTAAAGACATAAAATATCTCATTTAATGCTCATATTAACAATAAGGTTATTAGATAATGTCAAATCTCTGTCCAAAGTAATAATGAGGAAAAATATAATAATGCTGTAGGACAATTATATGAATCAACAAGTAAAGGAAAAATTATAACTACAAAGAGAAATGAATACGGGATACTTTAATACATCTTTCTCAGTCTTCTGACATCAAATAGGCGAAACAAGTGAATGAGATCTAAATGCTATAATTTTATAATAGGTTTACCCATGGAATTTGATGGTGAAAAAAATATAAATAATCTACATGTCAACAGTGAAAAATGTATTAAAGAAATAAGATGAGGGCTAAAATAACTATTCAACCATTATTTTAAAAATTATAATGTTGAAGAATTTTTAATGATATAGAAATATCAGTTCATGAAAAACATGCATAATGGTGTATAGCACAGATTCTGGATTTTATTTTAAAGTGTATATAAATATATTTAAAGATACGTGTAGAGAAAATAAAGTAAAATTGGTGTATATCAAAATTTTAAGATCATTTATCTCCAGATATTGGGATTTTAGGTGATTTTTATTTTTGTGGTGACTTTTATGAATCTTAGTGGTTTTGCTTTTAAAGTTTTTCTACAAAGGATATTTTTACTTTTCTCTTTATATGTAAAATTGACCTTTGTTTAATCTTTTGCTTAATTGCCTGTGATCTTATGAACATCACACTCCTCGGTTCTCACCAGTTTGGAGAGAAAGGCAGGGTGGAGATTTTACACAGAGAACACTAAGGCTAAGGAAGGTAACGTGGGTTTTCTTTAAATGTCTTGAAAACAACAAAACTGCATGCAAAGTCCTTGACTGCTATGACCTCAAATCCTCCGGACTTTCCAGTGCAGTCTTTTGGATAAACCATGTCACCTCAAAGACCTTGTTCAAATGCTGATGGTTCAGGGTTCCAATTCCATTATCAGGAACCAGTGGTAATAAAATATGTAAATCCATAGCTTAGTATGTGATTCCTCATCCAAGATATAGGACAAAAAGGTGAATACATCTGATTCATTTTTTCTGGGTCATTAAGGAATCAAGGAAATGAAATACATTTTCATGAATTTTTTAAAAGAAAAAAAAATAAAAACAGTTTCAAAACCGATTAGTAGTAGAGTTACAATAATTAATACATTGCATATTGTCTTCATAGTAGTTATTCAGAGTACAAGATATAGTCATGATATCTTGTCCAAATAATACTAGCACAAACCTTTCTTTTCAATGAACTAAGAGAAACTAGCTATATAACTATCTTTAACTATTTTGTGTATAAGTATATTTTTCCCTTTCTTCCTTTGCTTTTTTCCCCATCACAGTTTGCCTTTTCTTCTGGAGAATTTCTTCTCAATTCACAGTATCTATTGTACATCTTGGATCTTATTTACTGGTTCAGTTTCTCACAGTAGGGAGACAATACAATGTTTAAACATATGGGTCTGATTTATAGGAAAGGAAGAAGTTAAACGATCATTATTTGCAGATGACATGATACTCTACGTAGAAGACCCCAAAAACGTCACCAGAAGCTTGTAGATTTAATATCCAAATTCAGTAGTTAGCGAGATACAAAGTCAACACTCAAAAATCAGTAGCATTCCTGCACACAAGTAACAAAGTCACAGAGAGAGAAATTAGGGCGAGCACATCCTTCACAATAGCTTCTAAAAAAATGAAATACTTAGGAATCAATTTTCATGAATCTTGAACGTAGAAATGACCTTGGGCTTCAAAGCCAGTCAGCTCGGCAGGATGATGCTTGGGGAACAAATTTCACCCGGTCAGTGTGTTCTCTAGAAAGGCCCAAAGAGAAAAGACATCTTAAATCCATAACGTGAGCATGATTTGCAATTTAGACCAAACCAAAGGCCACTCTGAAGTGTCCTTCCGGGAGTATGCAGTCCGGCTTCAGGGCTCATAGTTTCAGAAGTGATTCTGTGTCCTGTCCTCAGGTCCATAGGTGACCTATAAGTGCATCAAGCTTTACCCTTCCATTTCTTCTTCTTTTATTTATTTATTTATTTTTTTTTGTGTGGTACTGGGGATTGAACTCAGGACCTTGCACTTGCCAGGCAGGCGCTTGTGCCACTGAGCTAAATCCCCAGCCCTACCCTTCCATTTCTTATGAGCCATTGCCAGTCCTCCAGTTTCATTTCTCTCCATTGTTGGACAGTGTTAATACTTCTGCCACAGCTGAAATAGATTTCAGGTTTTTGTTCAGTGGAAAATGCACAGGCCCTGTCAGGGTTGCTTTGTAACTGTCAACAGTCTTCACAGAACGGTTTTGTTTCTTCAGATTGGAATGATTTTTCCACTTCTTGCACTAGGAGTTCTAATCTTTGTACATTATTTATGTAAATCAATTAAGTTTTTTAACCAATGGAATGTTTGCTAGTGTGGAAATAACTTTATAATTTTTTCTGATTGCTTAACAATGCAAATCTTTGGAAAAAATGCACATGGTAATGAAGAGGCTCAGAAGAAAGAAAAAAAATCCCTGAAAATTCCATCAAAATAAGAGAACTGTCAGTAACATTTTTTTTACCATCTTTCCGTACATTTACTGCCTAAACACTCATTTTATTTTCCAATTTTCCATTCCTTTTTTCCTTACCTTATTCACACCATTCCCTTAAAGACATCAGTATTAACCAAATGGTGCACACTTACATATCTGTATCTATGCTTATTAGTTAAACAAAAATATAGGACTTATGTCCATGCACATGCATGTGTATGGTTACGGCATTTTGTACATGATGAAGTCAGGATTCTGTCATTAACAGAAATGAAATTTTATTTCTCCGCTTTCCAAATTTGACAACACAGAAAGCCCTCCCTTTTCCTGGTAGCAAATGGTCCATCGTGTGAATGGACCCATGTGATCAGCCACTCCTGTGAAGTGGGCAAGCTCTACTGTCTGAATTTCTCCAGCTTGAGCAGTACTACAAGAAACAGCTTTGTGGGTAAATTATCTTGGACTCATGCTTTTATTTTTATGGAATAGATTCCTAGAAAAGAACTTATTAGTCAAACGCACACCTTTTAAATTTTAATAGCTATTTAATAGATACAGATTATGAGATTGCTTTCCTGAAAGGTTGTAAAATTCACATTTCCAACAGCAAAATATTTGGGGACCTTTATCACATGGTTTCATTGACAGCAGATATTATTCTTTCTCATATTTATCAATGTGATTTTGGGAAAATAGTATCTTTTGCCTTGATTGGGGGGCTATTTGTAAAGTTGCACATTTTCCCCATATTCAAAGGTACTTTCCTCTAATATGAATTTCCTATTTACTTTTACTGGGCTCTTTCATCAGTTTGAGTTTTTTATGCATATTAAAGTTATTACTTTAAAATATATTAATAATTCTTTCATGAGTTACTAATATTTTCCTCAGTTTATCATCTCTTTTGACTTTATGACGTGATTTTCCACATAAAAAAAATTTTAATGTAGTGCAAAATCTATCATTTTTGTATAATTTCTGGGAGCCCTATTTTGCTTTACAAAGTCTCCATAACCCTTAGATTATACATGTCTTCCTGAATTTTATTCTAACTTTTTTTAAAAGTTAGTATGGAATGGAATTCTTTATATAGAGGTCTTTATCTTCTCGATTGGTAAATAATTATACAAAAAGATTTTTTTAAATAACCATTTTCCCCACTGAACTGAAATATACCACCTTTTCACATGTCAATTTTATCATGTAGTATTTTCCAATTTTATTATTCCCTGCTAATGTAGTTGTATGTTGATACTACTGACTATTAAGGCTTATTGTAATATTTTACACAGTAAGTTCTCCCCTCAACAAGGAAACAAAGAACTTGGTAGCTGATTAGTTAAAAGCAGCTCAACACTCTGGAGTCAAGTTGGATCTTGGCTTAATGTTACTTAACCTCACTTATCTGTAAAGTAAGATGACAGCATTTATCACAAACAGTTGTAAGGGTCAAATGAAGCCAAGAAAAGCACTCTGAAAAATTTCTGACATATTTCAAGCACTGAAAAATGAATCTGTCATTTTCTTAGCTATTGTCTAACATTTTTTATATAAACTTCAAGATCATTTCTTTGAATCATTCCTTCAACCCCCCCCCACGCAACTCCTGAAAGTCTTTTATTGCACTAAATAGACATATTTATTTTGGGATAATTAACATTTTTACGATACTAAGTTCTCCATTCTTGAGTTTATATTTTTAATTTAAATCTTTTCAGGTCTTGTTTCACATTTTCAGTGCAGCTCTAGTTTAATTCATAGAGGACCTGTATCTTTCTTGTTAAATTTATTGTCAAGTTTTTAAAATTTTAAGTGAAATTTCTTTTTAACTGATACCTTAAAACATTAAAATTATACATGTTTACGAAGTATCATACGTCTCATACTTATCCACATTTTGTAATGTTGAAATTAAGTTAAACATATCTTTCTCCTCTAATATTTGGCACATCTTTATGATGCATTGTTCTTAATTTTTAAAAAATTTTATGAGCCTCTCTTTTTGCCTTGATACATGATGATATCCTCAAAAGAGATATGTGTATACCTTCTTTATCAGTCTTTACTTTTTCTCTTCTTTATGATCATGTCAAAGCACTCTTTACTAGTGATGGTGGTGGTGTATTTATTGATTTCCAGAGGGTCAGGTGGGGGGGGGTAACTGAGTGATCCTGTAGGACATAAGTTAAGGTCCATCAGTAAAGAACCTGTTTTACTGGATAGTGAGCGGGTGACTCAGAGTGTCACCCCCATTAGCGGGACAGCCTTCACGGTTCTAGGCTTCCCATGGCAGCCTCATGCCAAACAGGGCAAGGATCCCACGAGCAAAATTCCCATCTCTAGAGATCTATAAAGCCCCACTGTCCTCTACCCACTAATCTCAAGGCCCTACTTTTGTATCTTTCTGGCTACTAGGGACAAATACCTAATAGAAACACCAGAAAGCTTTAAAACAGATGTCTGTATCGATACAAAGACCAAATAATATGCTTTTGCTGCTTTTCTCTGAGTTAGGAAAGGACTGTAACAATTTACCCATCCTCACTCTCATTCAACAAGCATTTATGAGGTTTCCTTAAAGTGATAGCTATTTGAAGATCAGTCTTGAAGATCACCCATCCCTCTTTTGCAAGATGAGGCGTCTAGATATGAAATCAGATGCGGTGTGGACGTTAAAAAATGTAACTGCTATGAGGTAAGTTTTACACAGAAGCAGAAGCATGGGTTAGGGCCTTGCATTTTTGGCATTCCTTAAAGATCAGGCAGGCACACTCACCGGCCACAGAAGGTCGCCTTTACCAGCAAACAGGGACTAGAACTGCCAGGGGCGTTAAAGGCCTAAGCCATCTCCACAAAAGTTACTTAGTAATTTTAGTGTCAAACACCTGTTTATTGTTACTGCCTTGGGTGTTTAAGCCCTGCAGCTCTCTTGGGGCTCCGTAAATAGTCATGGCCCTGAATAGACATCACAGAAAATAATGTCTGAGGAAAATAAATGCGGGGCCCATGGAACAAAGAAGGAATCAGGTTTTTTCTTTTCAATCTAATGATTTGGAAAGTTAAGAGGTTTACAAAGAGAAACACCTGGATTTGCTGTGTTGCTTTTCCTTGATTTCCTAGTTCTGCAATTTTCCCAACGGATATAACACCTGGGCTTCCTAATATGTACTTGCAGGCTATTGTCAGGATAAAGACAAAGTTTATAAAGCATTCTGCACATAGTAGGTACTCAGGAAGCAGCAGGTTCTGTTATTGGTATGTTCTAACAGAAATGAAGAGTTTGTTTGCATCAACCTTGTCCTTTTCCAGTCATTCTGAATTAAGCAACTTCACTCTCATTAAAATGTGTGAATTGTTTCAGACCCCTGAATTTTAGCCATGATAATAGCCTGACTCTTCTTTCACCTGACTGCCAAATTTTCAAAGCCGGCATTCATCTTCTACAAAAACCTCCACATAAATCAAGCAAAGAGAAAGATTTGCTATGGAATATATATGTGTATTTTATCTCTTCTTACTGGTTTTAATTATAAAAGTAACACATGCTTAATTATTTTAAAGAATTATAAAGAGTTCAAATGAAAAGATCTGCTCTCCAGTCTACTCCTCAGAGGTAATTGTTGGTGAGAGTTTGACCTGTTTCTGTTCAGGGCTTTTTCTGCACAAATAAAAGTACAGCGTTAATGATTCTCTTCCAAAGATTACATAGATTACATGAATTCTGCTTAGGTAAAGTGCTCTGTTATTCCTTCTAATTGCTAGTGTGCGTACATGAGTTAATTTTCTATTCAAAGCAGCTTTTGGTGCATTTTTGTGCATGTTTGAGCTAGTCCTCAAGAAATGCCAGGGAAGTCCCCACGGTCTGATGTTAAAAACCCCAAATACAGTCTCTCTTTTTCTGGAGTTTCTTTTATACGTATATAAATCAATTTCCTGGAACACAATTCAGTCTTACTCCGTTGGCTTTATAATCAATCAACTTTGGTCATTTCTGTAATACTAATGGGAGAATTTTTTCCTCCTGTTTTGTTGATTTATCATTTATGAGCTTTAAACTCTCCTAACACCACCACATAGAAAACTTCTGGAGTTTAAAGTGCCTTATAAGTTGCAAATCTTCCTCCAGTCTCTCTCACTCACTGAAGAGTCACTTCAGTGAATGCCAGGTGTTGCTATCCCGATGACAAACGAGGCAAAGAAAGCAATGAAGGATCCGAAGTGACTCACCCAAGATCACACGACTAATAACTGAGAGCGCGACTAGCTCTTCAGACAAAGAGCTCTCTGGCTGCTTTGCAGAGCAATTGTTTAGTATGGGTTAAGTCTTCACAGACATGAAACATTGTGCAAGCAGTGTGCTAGAATTTAGTACATTTAGGAAGTATTTTCTTTGCAAATAAGCTGACAAGTTACCTATACCTGCAGCTAATTTTTAGCCAGGGTGAGAGAGATGTAGTATCACTGGCATACATACTAACAGAGCATTAATAATGTACATCCATCAGGGATCTACCCTTCCCTTCCCTTTGGTCAACAACACCTTCGTGTGATTTGAGAACTTGTGGAACGTGCAACTTCATGCATTTGAATTCATTCATTCCTAGTATGGGTATTAATATGAACAGGATGAGAACTGTGACTTTAGGAAGGCAATTTTTCAGAAGTATCTTTTCAAAAGTGTTCTCCATTTACTGACAAAATGAGTGAAAAATACAGAGCATTCCTGTACATGTTGCTGTATACAGAACCCCTCAGTGTGTTTTGTGTGTCTTGCTTAGCGTAGAATATTTGTTATGATTGATGAGTCAGTGTTACATCATTACGAAGTCCTTAGTTTACATGAGGGTTCAGGTTTTGTGTGATACAATTCTGTGGGGTTTCATATCCATAATATCATGACTCCACCATAATAACATCATGCAGGATAGGTTCACAGCTCCCCAAAACCCTGTGTACCATCTATTCATTTTTCTTAAGCCCAGAGACCATTAACATTTTTATGTCAGTTTGCACTTTTCCTGGACTTTATGTAGTTAAAATACATTATGCTTCTTTTCCATATTGGCTTCTTTTGCTTAATAGTGTGTGTTTAAGTTTCCTCTGTGTCTTCATGGCTTGAGGAGTCGTTTGTTTTTCATGATGCATAACATTATATTGTACAGATATACAACTGTTTGTCCATTCCTCTACTGAAGGGCGTGCAGTATTGGCTTCTTCCACATTTCAGCAGTTATGAATCAAGCTACTGTAAATATGTGCCGGCTTATGTGTGGAAATGAGTTTTCAATTCCTTCGGGTAAATTCCAAAGCGTATGATTGTAGGGTCCCATGGTAAGAGTATGTAGTTTTATAAGAAACTGCTAAACTATCTTCCAAAATGGCTGTATCCTTTTACATTCCAAACAGGAATGAATGAGAATCCCCACACACACGTTTTAACATCTCTGAAACCAGAATGCATCTTATAATCAATAACACCTCTTCATTGCTGTTACCATGTGGCAATCACAATGTCATTGTCATTGTCTGTGATGTGAAACTGGGTCATAGCTATTCATGTTGTTACCACTTCAGATAAATTGTATGCACTGCTTGTACAACACATGTTGAGTTTAATTGCTGTTTAAAATGTTATCAAAATATGACACTATGATTTAGGGTTGGAACAAATAAGTTATTGTGTATGCAAAATGAAATAAGAACAAATCAATAGGATACAAATCTGATATTTGTTAAGCAAATATTTGCTAGTGGGTGAAGTTTTATATTTTCTTAGAAAGCAATAATAAAGTGCTTTACAGTATGTAAGAAGGAAATTTTCCCACAGGTAAATGAAGTTGTATTATTCTTTATTACTGAAATGGACATTAAAAAAAGATTGTCATACACAAAGCAACAGTAGCTGGAAAAATCACCCAATTCCTTATAATAGAGGAAAGAAATCTCAGCACAACAAGAACCTGGAGTAAGCAAATCATGCCTTGCACAGCACTATCATTCAGATGTACAGCATCAATTTATCAGAAGCACCCTGCTGACTGAACAGAATGTGTTTAACTTCCAGCGTGATGCCACTGAGGAAAAATGAAAAATACGTGTTTAATCAAATAGGTGGTGCTTTGGGTGGGAAGCTGGTTTATCTCGGCAAGACATAAAATTACACTATCAGTGCAAACACATCTTTGAGGGGATTGTAGAAAGCAGAATGTCACTGTGACCCTCTGTCTAACTACTGGTCACTGAAGTTGCTGCCATATTTAATTTTAAAGTGTAAGACAATGCAAAAGACTAAGAGTTTAGTCTTCAAGGTGTTTTTGGAGTGAGCCACAGGTGATGATGATGGCTGACCTCATGGAAGGCTGACCAGAAGTCTCTGGGAGTGGACATCTACCATATAGTGTACTTCCGGTGATTTCATGGACATGTATCGCAATAGTGAAATACTACCACAGAAAATAACTGTGATATGATAGCTAATCATGAAGGTATGACAAGGTCACTAAACCTTTCCATCTTTCCGTCAACCAGTCATTCAAGGACTATTTGCAGAAGAAATGTGAGATCTGGTTTTTATCTGAGAACTTTCTACTGAGGACTTCTAGTAAGATCCAGAAAATGCCAGCATCAAAACTTACAGAAGAGACAACAGTTATTCATACTCTAAATAAATTACACCTCACTGACATTTCAGATACCCCACAGGACACTCTTTATATGGAAGCAAATAAGTTTAAAAGAGTCACGAAAGTTAAATTCTAAATAAATGAAGAAAATTTTAGAATACATTAATTTGTTTCACACCGATATATGATTAAATGTCTATGTTCATGCTGAAACAAATTGCAAGTTCCCTCAATAAGGGAAAATATAAATTGTGAGCAATTAAATTTTTAGCATTATGCCATAGTTCATATTTTTGCTTCAAGGTAAAGAAGTATTACTAGAGATAAAGGTCAGCTCGTTGTAATGAAAGATTTTATTCTATTTTATTGTAATATATAACAAGTCTAAACATGTCTGACAAAAGCACTAGGAGAAAAATTCACAAAGTAGCCCTTAACATAATTAAAATTGATCAGACCAAAAAAATTGAGCAAGGAGAAATTTAAGCAAAACAAGTGGCAAATTTGGTTTGATGAAACTACATAAAATATTTGTACCAAACAACTCAGAATACACATTCTTTACAAGCCAACATGAAACTTTTACAAAATATCTATATACTGGACCACAAAGCAAGTCTCAAAAAACTTAGTGATTGAAATGATCCAAAGCTACCTTCTGATAAAAATGAAATTATGCTAGAAATCAGGTTTTTTTTAAAGTAGAAAATCCCTGTTTAGAGATAACAAAAACATTTCTAAATAAGGCAGAACAGAGGTGAAATCCTGATGGAAATTAGATGATTGGAAAGGAGGAAAATTCTCTCAGTATTTGCACAAGGTATGATTTGTGTATGTAGGAAATCCAAAAGAATCTACAGATATAATTTTACAATTGATAAGAAATGTTACAGGGGCTGGGGATTTAGCTCAGCGGCAAAGCGCCTGCCTGGCAAGTGCAAGGTCGTGAGTTCAGTTCCTGGTACCGGAGGAAAAAAAAAAAAAAAAAAAAGAAATGTTACAAATGCATGATTAGGCCCAGTAAAAGCAGAACAAGCTTTCTGGATTCAAAAATCAATATATAAAAACTGATTACATTTTATATATAAGAAAAAACCAATTAAGAATGAAAAATATTAGTATAAAAAAAATCAACAATATAGAAATAACCGTAATATATTTAGGATCTCTATTGGAAAATTGCAATGTTTAGTAGACATTAAAGAAAGCCTAAATAATTGGACTAGAACACATATGAACATGCCATGTCTAAGTTTATCTAAAAATTTAATGTCATTCAAATGCTTGCTTTGATGGGGCATACTTGTGACTTACACTGATTCTAAAACTTCTAAGAAAATGCAAAGAAAACCTATTCGACTTGACATCACAACTGAGCACAAAGCTCTAGTACTAAAACCTAACCTGTTGGCGAAGCAGAGACAGAACCCTAACTGGGACAGAGTCCAGGAACGTGCCCCGCCCCCCCCCACGGGTACACACTCGATTATCACCCAGTCAAGAAGATTTAATAAATAGTCTCAGAACTGTGATGCACATGGAAGAAAGTGAAAGGAGTTCTGGTCACTCACAGGCTCCAAGGGAATCACATTTAACAAAAACCCACAGGGACTTCACAAGAGAATGTCTCCGTGACTGCAGCTTAGAGAAGGATTTCTGAAACACCTCATTAAAACACTCGTCATAAAGGAAAAGATTTAAACACTTGACGCCTCTATAATTAAAAACCTCTGTGCCTTCACACACAAAGACAGTGGGAGGACAGGCTGGATAGTAGACGCTAATATGCAAGACACACACATTCAAGAGGGTGGCCCAGGGGGAAATGGGCAGTTTCTCTTTTTCTCGCTTTCTTTTTCCTGCTTCTTCCCATCAACACGCACTTAAGGGTCTGCGGTGGTGCTGTTTTGAGGGTCTCTATGCTTAGTAACTACTGAATAAGACCACAAGTGTGCCTTGCTACTTAGAGAAAGTGCTAATTAGATATATTGACTCTACCGTGATCAATTTTCCATGAGGTGTTTTGTCTCAAATGTTAGTGAGACGCTAAATTAGGAAAAATTAAAAAGAAAGTGAAAAGATATCCTTGATCAAGACAGCACTGATTCCTGCCTCTTAACAAAGGAGAAAAACTGAGTAATTTAACCTTAAAAAACGTAGGGGAAACTGAATCTGAAAAGAAAGATAAAAGAAGCTTAAGAAAAGAAAGTGAAAAAGTGCATGAGAAAGCTGAGAATGGTGAAAGGTAGTGTCTGAACGATCAAGGAAACACTCCATAGCAGTGAGGACAAACAAAGACCAATACTGCCAACTCTTGAGGTGTTGAAGAAACTCCTGATCTTAGACAGGACGAGGTCTTGAGCTTACATTAATAACAGGGCTTCCAAATTAGCCCTAGAAGGAGCCATTTTTAACAATGGAATATTTTCAAAATAAACTGAAGGCAAAGTGAGAAAATGTGTGGCCGCTCTCAGGGAATTAAGTTCAAGTTATATTATTTTAAAAACCAATGCATGGTGGGAAAATCAACAACAAGAATAAACTCTAATAAAAAGAATCTTAAATTGTTAGCATGCAGTCAGAAATGTGGCATCCCTGTGTAATAAGTAGGATCATTTTCACTTTCCGAGTTTCTGTCAATTCATCTTATTGTTCCCTTTGGAGATTTCTGATGTAAAAAGAAACAAGGAGCTTTTAAAAGACTGAACAATATGGAAGAGGAAGAATCCAGACAGTCAATGATTACCCTAGTTTTACAAATAGAAGTGTTAATTAACATGCATCATTTCATAAAATTGTGGTACCAGTCACATCTACAAAAATGTTTACAGCCAATAATCTAATATTTTTCTTAAAAATAAACCTTTTGTAGTTGAGCATGGTGGCACATGCCTATAATCCCAGCACTGGGAAGGCTGAGGCAGGAAGATTACTGAGTTTGATGCCAGCCTGGGCCATAAAGTGAGTTCAAAGCCAGCCTGAACTGCATAGTGAGACCCTGTCTCAAAAAGACAAAAAATTAATAATAATAGTAATAATAATGCAAAAAAAAATCCTTTGATTTACCAGCCTGCATAATCTACTTTTGATTAAGAGCAAGCCAGAGGGAGACAAAGTGAGTGCATCTCACTGATTTGCCTCCTGTTAACCCTGCTTCAGAAAAGGTCTGTAAAGGAGTTTAGGAGCTGGAGATATAGCTCAGTGACACAGTGCCTGCCTGGAAAGTGAAAGGTTCTGTGCTGGATTCCTGATACCAGAGCTGGGGGTATAGCTCGGCAGGCATAGTGCTTTCCTGGCAAGTGTGAGGTCATGAGTTCAATTCCCGGTACCACTGGGAAAACAAACAAACAAACATGATACCAAAAAAAGAAGAACTTTAACATCCTTGGATGGTGGTGTTGCTACTAGTCCTGTAAGTCAAAACCTTCAGGCCTAGAAAACCTTCAGGCCTAGCAACCCAGCAGTTAAAGTCAGTGAGTAGAATCATTCTGACGGGTGTCACTTGAGCTCCCTGAAGGGATTTGACGTTTTAATTTACACAACATCCCTGGGGGCCAGATTAGTCCCACAGGTTAATCCAGGTCTTGAGATCATCTCTGAGCAGTTTTTTCTGTCCGTATTTCCAGTTAACAGCATCTGCACCATTAACCTTGGCAAGAAGAGTGTGTGCTTAGCATAAAAACATTGTTGCTGAAACATGGGTGTAGACTCACCTGAGTGTACCAATGTAGTTAGCAGCTAGTAGACGTGCACACCAACAAACAGCAACCCAAACAAACGTTTTGAGCATAAAGCACAGAGTGAACAAGCCCCTGGCTGGAGCCAGCTGGTTTATGAGTGTTGGTATGGAAGGAACTCCTGCACCCCAAACCTTCCCTGCACCTCACCCGGCCTCTGGAGCATGTTCAGGCTCTTTCCTAAAGGGGTGCTGGAGAACATCTCACGATTGTGAAAAATGATTTTTGAAGGCAAAGAAAGTAATATACCCTTCTTAAAGGTCTATGTCTGTAATATGAATTTCTGTGGATTTAACCATGGGTAAGATTATCAAAACAGATCCCACATAGTTTTACATGTTCATTGAGAGATTACTGTTGATTTTCAAGCAGTGCGGTTCCTTTAGGATACATATATTTAAGCTCTTACGTTGTTTTTGCTGCTCTTTTTCAGGGAAAGTTTCATGGAAATCCAATGCATGTAGCTGTGGTTATTTCTAATTGTTTAAGGGAAGAAAGGAGAATATTGGCTACAGCCAACATGCCTGTGCAGGTAACATTTTCTGAGCTCATGATTTGCTATCACCTTGAAGTCGACAGAAGTTTTTATCTTCTTCCAAACCAAGTTCTTCTATGCTAGCAATGCCACTTGTAATCCAGGTCTTGAGATCATCTCTGAGCAGTTTTTTCTCTCCGTATTTCCAGACTTGATTCATTTCTAGAATCTTATCTATACATTCGTTTCGGCTACCACTACTCTAGGAATGTTCTGACCACCTTTTAGCTAAAATCGCCATTTGGACTCTGCTTCCTTCATTACATGTCTCTTCACACACTGATCTTGCCTATAGCCCTTCAAGAGTTTTCTATTTCCTATCACAGAAGTCTAAACTATTCTGTCTTGTAGAAGCTTCATAAATACTTGCTTGCCAATTGCTTTAGTGTAATTTGCCCTGATGTGCTCTAGGTTATAGTTTATCCCACTATAATGAATAATGAATCAGAGCACCCATCAAACACAACTAAAGGAATACTTTTCAGTTAATGCTCATAAAATGAAGCAAGTACAGTGTATTACATTATCAGTTTTCCAAAGGACCTCCCCCATAATTTAATAAATCAAACCACCATATTTTGAAAGTCTAGCAAAAGTCCCTTTTCAACTATTAGAAATTCTCAGGCTTACTTATTGTCGCGTTATGAGTGTTTCTGAAAGACTCTGAAGTTTTAACAGTTTAACCTTCTCAGATTATGAATATTATCATTTCACTTAAAAACTATAGCAAGTTTCTAAAGTACATGTAGTTTGATTCAATGCCTTTGAAGTAAAAATACTGTACGGTGAATATAAAGTATTCTGAACATCCAAGGGGTAATCGAACAGACAGGTGTATAAATTTTAAAAGTGTGACAGTAAAGACACGTTGCCATTAATCCCTCTCAAAACACTCCTCTTGCTTAGGACACACTTTTCTTATCATTATTGCCACACAGTGTGACTACACACTCACAAAAAATGACTACACACTCACAAAAAAAGCACTTCCACAACTGCTCCAAAAAGTGACAAGAATAATAGAATAAGGTGAATAATAGAATAAGGTGAATAATAGAATAAGAATGAGGTGAAGTATTTTGAGGGGGGTTAATGGCAATATTTCTTGTATTGTGATAATTTCTTTTAAATTTTAAGAATTTGCTGTATTTTCGATCACGCCTCCTATATTCTCAAGAATCCTTTTTGTGTTCCCCTCTTTTCTCGTGTCTGTGCATATGTGTGTGTGTGTTTGCGTGCGTGCATGCTGCCCCCTTCAAATGTCAAGTATTAGTCAAGTGGAAACATTTATCACTCTGAGAGTAATCTACCAGTACCATAAATTGCTATGAAAGAAGCACTGGTTTTTAAAATTTAACTAGGTAGACAAATATTGGAGACCAAAATAAGAGAAGGGGAATCGTTTCAAGGCTTTCCCACTCTGAAGAATGCGGTGTGGTTGAAGAACATCTGACCAAGAACGGAGGCCCCGGGCTCCCCTTCAGTTTCCTCTGATTTGCGCAGGTTTTAGTCATCACCTTTCTAACCACACTCCCACTCAGCCGTAAGTCGAAGGGAAGGCATGCGTGCCTCTGGGTCGCCTCCAGAGAGCTACAGAGCTTCCTGCCTAAGATTCTTACAGGGGCCAAGAAGGGGCACTCGGTGGCCGGGGGCCTCTCTGCTTAACCAGACTAAAATGTTTACATCTCCTCTAGTAAAGCTTTTGTCCCAGAGTATAAATAAATCCCATCCCAGCAGATTCAGCCTCCTCAATGGAATTCCATCCCAGTTTAATGGAATGTCACTGTACTAATTTTTATAGAGGTTCAAAAGTAGTGTAATTCTGCTATAGAAAATAGGAATTTTTAAAAATCATATAAAATCATCTGTAATTTCAGAGATAACACACAGGTAACATTTCAGGGTGTGTGTTTTTCCACCCATATGCACTTGAGTTTATATCAATACACATAGCCATATATTTCTAAATAAAGAAAATATTCACATCTATATATAAGCAATACATATATAAGCTCTATGTACATATACATGGTGTTTTTATAATCTTTTCCATTCCTTAAACTTTAACATCATTTGTATTATTTCATTAAATATTTTGCTACAGCATGGTCGTGTTGTTTTGGCACTTGGGGTTTTCTGGTTTTTGTTGTTTTGGTGCTTGGGGACGGATCCCAGGGCCTCGTGTATGGTAGGTGCAGATTTTTAAAGGCTGTTTAATATTTTATATCATGGTGATCGAAATCTCAGTTCAAAGTGTACCCTGCATATGTTGCATCCATCATGAACCTGTTTTATCAACATCAGTGAAATGCCAAGACCTTTTTCCAGGGACCCCTGGAGAAATCCTTACAGAGTTCTTCAGTTTCAGAAAGACAGAGGAACGTGGAGCACAAAGTGGCTGCCATTAAAAACAGCGTGCAGGTGAGTGCCGTCCCGCAGATGCTGGCGTGGGCGGGCTGCGGTCGCCCCACCGTGCAGCCGGTTAATCGTGTACCTTTCTCCCCGACTCCCACGTGGGTGTTTACAGAATCCCGGGGACAATTTGTTACTAAGATACATTTCTCGCATGCCTTCTATTTAAATGGAGAGGGTTTCTTTGTGGGAAGCTTTTTGACTCCAATTTACATTTCTGTGAGAAAAGTAAAAGCTATCAGAATATTTATTTCTTCTTGAATGAGCTTTGGTAATTTGTGTTTTTCAAGAAATGTGTCCATTCTAACTAAATTATCTTTATTGGCATAAAGTTGCTCATAATATTCCTTTATTTTCCTTTGAATATGGGAAGAATCTATAGTGGTATTGCCCCTGTCATGTGTTACTGGTACAGCTATTTTCTTTTCTTGCCCTAGTCAGTCTGGATAGAGATTTATCGATTTGATTGATCCAAAAAAGATTTCTTAGGTAGGCCTACTCTCCACTGTGTGGTATATAAAATAGAATGTCAATTTTGCTTTCTAAAACTTACATAGTACATATAATCTTTTTGAGACAGGGTCTCACTTTGCAGTTCAGAGCTCACTTTGTAGCCCAGGCCAGTCTCAAACTCACAAGGATCCTCCTGCCTCAGCCTCCGGAGTGCTGGGAGGATATTATTTTTGTCTTTTAAAAACACAATAACAAATCCATAAAATTAAATAAAGTACAGATATTTAAAGGTAAGCTGCCCCATATATTGTTTGCAGAGTTTAAAGGACAGTGTTTCTAAGCATTTGCTTTCAGACTTCTGATTAAGGGAGCTTCTGAAGCAAGGGAAATAGGCAAAGTCTTTGCTTATGCTCTGCAAGAAAATGTCAGGTTCTCAAGATAGACTTAGGGCAAAATGCCTTGGTGTGTTATAATCTTAAACCAAGGGCTAGGCTGACTTTACAGGTGTGTCCTTGCAGAAGACAATTCGCTTATTATAGTAAGAATACTTATCACATTAATCAAGCACATGACTTTCTCTTCCTTTTTTCCTTTCTGTCTTTCTGTCTTTCTGTCTTTCTCCCTTCCTCCCTTCCTCTCTTCCTCTCTTCCTTCCTTCCTTCCTTCCTTCCTTCCTTCCTTTCTCTCTTTCTCTCTCCCTCTTTCCCTTTCTCCCTTTCTCCCTTTCTCTCTCTCTCCTCTCCATGGCACCCAGTCTCACACACTCACACAACACAACCCTACGCTCTCCCACCCAGCTGCACCCCAGCCCTTCCCCTTCAAATTCCTTCTGAGTCCCGGAGAAGTGTGGTGCAACAGAAATGCACCTTTTGGAGCGCAAACCAGACCCCTTCCCAGGCCTCTACTTCCTCCCCATGTGCCGTGAGCGCGGGCGGTCAAGGGTGCTGTGGTCACCTCAGGCTGCCTTCAGACACTGACGAGGCTGGGAGGAGAGGCCAGACCTGCCCCTGCTTGCGGTTAGCTCTGTGATGCCGCCTATTTCCCAGGTTCTCTATGAGACCAAGACCAAGTTGCACTCCAGTGAGACCACATGCTTGCCAGCTCGTCCCTGTCCGTGTGTCCCCTCTCCTGTGAGCACTCCCTCCACAAAGCCCACGTGCCTGCTGTCCGACCTGGGTCCCATTCCAGGAAGCTGGCGCCCATTGCGCATGGCAGTGCTTTTCCGCGCAGGCGCTTTCCCTAGTGTGCGTAACCTTGGTCTCTGAGAAGGGTTGTGGAGTGTGGCGCTCCTGCGACCCTCTGGGGCCATCAGGAGGGCTTTGCAGGTCATTGCTGGTGCTTTCACAGTGGCAACCACTGACGACCATATCTGAAAGCATTTTAATTACTTTAGCATTTATTTTTCCTAGTTATGGTGTAATACACTTTCGTTCATTCTAATGTACTTTTTATTAGAAGATCCCGCGAGATGTTCTGTTCCTTTAGCTTCTAATTGATGTCCACATCAGAACACAGAACCTCATGTTTCAGTTTTTTTACATTGTCTAGGCATGGGTTTTAGTAGCCAATAGCCATGCACAATCTTAGCTCTTCAGAAATTTAGCATTGAACTGAAGTGCTGCAAGTGACAGCACGGTGTAGTGAGAAGAAAGAGTGCAGATCTGGAAGCGGGACTGGATTTGAATTCTGGCTGGAGTATGGGTTACTCCATGAGCAAGCCTACTTCCTCCCTTGGAAATAATTCACTTTGCGGGCTGCAGAAAGGATTGTGTGTGTACAGCTTAGGCGTGGCAAAGGTCGCTAAAAAAAAAACCTTCATAGCTTCTATTATTCCGTAGACAGTACAGTGAGCAGTCAATACTTCCTTCTCTGTTTCTTTTCTAAGGTTTATAAATGTCAAGAAAGTCATTTTAGAGAGCCAGGCAACAAACAGGGAGGAAAGGGAATCACAGCTGACACTTGTGACCCCTGGCCCTGGCCCCAAACACTGTTGTAAGCAGTTTGTGCCACGTGATCTCACAACTCCACGTGTCCTCTTATTGCCCTCTTTCCTCCTCCGCCCACCCACTGCACCCCATTTTATGGGCAAAGAAGCTGAAGCACAAAGGTAGTTTTGCCAGTTCATCAGCTTCACAAGTCATAGTGTAACGATACAAACTCTGACTGAAAATTTGATGGTTTTCTCAATGAGAAATTTAGCTGACTAAAATTTGGAATTTGTGGAGAAAGATCTGCTAAGGGTCGATGTATGATTTCTTAGCACCTGTTGGAATGAGTAGGCAGTGGAAATTGCAACTTTCTGTGAAAAAAGAGGGAGTATGTAGTCTGGAATCTAAGAAGCAGTGGGTCCAGCTTTGGTTAAGGGTAGAAGGTCAGAGTCAGACCGCCCAATCCACCCCAAAACTCCTCCCTGAGAAGCTGTGGGACTGCGGCAGGTGAGTCCTTTCATATCTTCACCCTCTGCTGCTTGCCCTATAGAAGCAAGGATGACCCACACCACGCGTAGTGTGAGATTTAATGAGATACTGCATGAAAAGCACTTTGCCCAGATCTTAACATTCAACCACCATTATGACAGAGCAGGAAAAACATCATCAGGTTTGGAAAAAAGCAAAGTCTACCCCAAAGACAGAAGCACACAGGAGAAACCATAGGTACTTCTTAAGACACAAGAAGAGAAAATACCTAGACTGAATTGTCATAAAGGTACTGCAGCACGTTGGAATGGAGATTTAAGCAAAAGGTGATCACTGGCACACTAATAGTTAAACAGAACTGCTCAAGAGTTGTAAAAGGGTAACAGCAATCATTTTCTTCAGTTTAAAAAAAAATGAGTGTGGCATCACTTGGAATAACTGAGAAATGAGAGAGAAGATGCCAAAGGATTTCCAAACAAGTAGAAAGAGAAAAAGAATTGGAACAGCAAGCTCAACCTCTTCCAGTATTAACCAATTCTTTTGTGAATAAGCTGTGCAGAAAAGTAGTTTCACTGCGGTCTTTGGATGCTGTCAGAGGCTAGAAGCACCAAACAGTGCTATTTACCAATATTTGGGATATTATTTCAGTGGCATGCTACATTGCCGCATCTTTGATATTTCCTTTTGAGTGAATATGTTTTCTTTCATGTGAAGATGACAGAACAAGACACCAAATACTTAGAGGACCTGCAAGATGAATTTGACTACAGATATAAAACAATTCAGACAATGGGTAAGTTTTTGTTTTGTCTATAACTCTGCATAGGGACATGAAGGCAGCATGAATATTGGGCCTTAATTTTGCTGAGAGTTGATAAGCAAATTTGTTGTACTTCTTTAGGTGAGTCTTTTAAAAAAAAAAGATGTAGACAATGAGTATTTCTTTCTTTTTGCTTCTTCTTTTTCTCAGAGAGAGAGAGGGAAAAATTTTTACTTCAAAGTCAGTTACAAACTGTGTATGGAGGGGCTGGGGATTTAGCTCAGCGGCAAAAAGCGCCTGCCTGGCAAGCGCAAGGTCGTGAGTTCAGTTCCCGGTACCGGAGAAAAACCAAAAA
>NW_004955403.1:8115014-8215778 GCF_000276665.1 Chinchilla lanigera
AAAAAAAAAAAAAAAAAAAAAAACTGTGTATGGAATCACCCATATGAAATATCAACGTGCATCTCCCTAGAATAAGGACATTTTTCTAAAGAATCTGAGTATCATTATCAGAACTAATAAAAATCCAGTAAGGTCAGGAAATTACTGGTGTCATCTCTGCATGGTTTTTAAAATGTAATTTTCTAGAATTATAAAGTAGAAATGTGCTTCACAGAAGAAAAACTAGAAATTAGACATAAGTATAAAAATAAAAACCACATGAGATCAGCAATACACAGATAATCACTGTCAAAGTGTATTTTCTTCTAGCTTTTTTTCTCTATGTTCATATACATACATATCTCTTTTTCAAAAAATGAGACATCTGTGTAACAATCTTTTCTGGTGGGGCGTACCGGGAATCAAACTCAGGACCTTGTGCTTGCCAGGCAGACACTGTGCCACTGAGCTACATCCCCAGACCGAGATATACTGTATTAGTTTTATTTTTCAGTATTTCTCCAGATAAAAAAATTCTTTCAAAACATTATTTATTTCAATAGTTGTATAAGTGTTAAAATATAGAACACTGAAATACGAATTTCTGTGGTTAAAGATTGATGCTAAATACAATTACACTGTTTTTAAGAAATGGAGAGGAAAATGAAAATATTTTCAAAGCCTGTTTTACAAGTGATAATGGGTTGATAGTTTAAAGAGTGCTGCGATTGCTGGGACAACTGATGACATTCTAACTAGGTCTAGATTAGTTAATAGGACGACACTGGTGCCAATTCACTAGTTTTGATCACTGTAGTTGTATTGTGTTTAAGGCAGACATGGGGGATGCTAACTAAGGACTTTAGTAGTTGGACTCTATATTATTTTTGCAAAAGTGTTGTGATTAAAATCATTTCAAAATAATATTAAAAAATAAATCAGATATAAACCTCTCAGTTATAGAATTACCTTCCACTATTAAAATGTTAGCTTAAAATGTTTCGTGAGTATTCATGATTTTGAGCCAACATTTAACTTATTATAAGTAAGGAGTAAGGTGTTTTGCTTTTAACTCTTGGCACCTTCAGTATAGCTAGATTTCCATGCAGTATTATTTCTAATATTTGTGATTATGTATATGTACAAATTTCACTTTCAGAATAAATGGCATAGCTGGACATGGTGGCCCACACCTGTAATCCCAGCAGTCAGAAGGTTGAGGCAGGAGGATTGCTGTGAGTTTACATAGGGAGTTCGAGGCCAGCTTAAACTGCATAGTGAGACCCTGTCTCAAAAAAAAAAAAAAAGAACAAATGGCATAATATAGGTGTAATCAACTATGAAAAGGATCCCCCGTGATCCCAAAAAGCTTTAGAACAAACAGAAATTTAATCAAGGATTACAGTACCTTGAAGATAACCTAATCCCAAATTTTATATATAAACTACCTGCTACCTCCAGATCAGCTCACAAAACTCTGGAGGGAGGATGGTGAAGGATGAAGAAGACAGGAGTCAATATACAAAAGCTGGGGTCAGGTGGAGCACTCTCTCCTGGTGAGAGAAGAAACTGCCCCACACCGGTTGTGCATTTACTTATACAATCAGCAGATGAATAAGTTCATGGGGAGTTTAAGGGGAGGTGAGGATCTGGGACAGGAAGAATATCTAATCCTCAGCAGAACAGAAAGTTTTGGGCACAAGACAAGTGCAATTTCTTTTTTTTTGTCTTTTTGAGACAGGGTCTCGCTGTGCAGTTCAGGCTGGCCTTGAGCTCACTTTGTAGCCCAGGCTGGTCTCGAACTCACAATGATCCTCCTCCTCAGCCTCCCTAGTGCTGGGATGACAGGCGTGCGCCACCACGCCCAGCTGGACAAGTGCTATTTTCTAGAGACATTAGCCACCGTCTTGTTCTGGAACCTCATTTTCACAACTCCACAAGTCCATTTGGCAACCTTAGTCCACATTTTTATGGACATGAACGGCTGGTATGAACAATCCCTTGCTGCATATCAGTAACATTAATGTTCAAATTTTAAAGTATGATGTTTGTTTATAATACGTCAGCACCAAAGAAGATAAATTGCTTTTGTTTTGTAGTAACTATTTTTGTAATTGGCCACTCTCATTTCTAATTTTACTGGGAGTCTAGCTCATTGTGCAAAGCAAAAGGAATAATAAAAGATTTAGTCTTTATTAGTTCTTAGACTAAGTAGATAAAACTAATTCTAGCAGGCAGTTACTTACTCATTATTTCTGAGACAGAGGGGAAAATAGATCTCAGAAAGAGTCAAACATAATTTAATTCTGGGCATAAGGGAAGTCCCCTTCCTTCCTTATACCAAACAACCAGGCTTATCTTTAATGCAGAGGTATCTTGCAAGGACCCCATTTTACAAACTTCTTCATCTCCTCCCTCCACCACCAAAAAATGAACGCAGAGTGGTGAATGGGCTAGAGCCCCAAGGTAAGATAAGGAGGTCGTCTTCCTTGGGCATGGATGTAATTCTTTCCGGCTCAAGAAGCACATTCTTGAACTCAGTTCCCAAGCTCGGCTCTCATGGCCCCGTTTTCAGTGTCTGACAGCCTACGTTCCTGCTCTTGGCCGGGCTGGTTAGGATGGCCGACTGAGGCCCCGTGGCTTTCAGGAGTAGACAGCTGTGCCATGCAGAGAACTCCAAATCTGATGTCTCTTCCTTCACAGATCAGGGAGACAAGAATAATGTCCTAATGAATCAGGAAGTTTTGACCCTGCAAGAAATGCTCAACAGCCTGGACTTCAAGAGGAAGGTTAGTGAATTTGGCCTCTTGCCTATTTTTCTCTTGTTTGTAAAGCTAGTCCTACTGAAAAAAAAAATCATGCTCTCAGATTTTATCAGTTCCATTTACACCGAATGAGTAACAGGCCGTGTTTCTAGGAACAGGGCTTGCAATTTGGCAGGTGCAAAGATGCCCCACTCTAGAGCCTGATCAGCTTGCTTGCATGACACCTTTACTGTAGCTATTGTTAACTTTAAGTTGGAGATTTTACTAAATTTTTTCAGTACTTCAGGCATAGCTGTTTTTTTTTTTTTTTTTTTTTTTTGGTTTTTCTCCGGTACCGGGAACCGAACTCACGACCTTGCGCTTGCCAGGCAGGCGCTTTTGCCACTGAGCTAAATCCCCAGCCCCAGGCATAGCTGTTTTAGTGGCTTCACTTAATCTGCTGAGATGGGTTCCAGTGTGTACGTGTAATTAAAACATTACTTGATGACTGAAAGTTTTCCTGGACATAAGCATTGTAGTTCTTACTCTGAGAAATGACACTATGTTACACAGTTCTCTGGGTTTCAAATTAGTTCACTGGCAACTGAACACATTCAGTCTAACTTCTCAAAGGGAAGAAGAGCTTTTTTTCTGAGTCAATGGAATATTTTTCATGAAGGGGTGTATGTTTATTTCCATTTGCTACTTCTCTTTGAAAAGAAATGCAATTAATATTAAACCAGTAACTGATGATCAATCGTTCACTTAAGAGTTCAGCTCCATTTCTTTTGTTCAGGAATTTGTCTGAACATTAAACATGCAACACTTTAAATTTAGTTATATATGAGATTGTAAGCGTGAAGTAGTTAACGCAAGGTAAAATTTCATGCTTTTATGCATAATAAACCTATGCTATACATTTTCTGCATGCTGTGCTATTCTACTTTAGGAATAAAATGTTAAGGAGAGAAAGAATGTTGGAAGTCAATCCATTCACCTGGTTGTACAGATGAGGAGACTGAGTTCTAACGAGGTTAAATGCTTTGCCTCAATTCAGGTCGCTTGTGGCAAAGTCAGGGCAGAAACTTGGGCCTTTGAAAGTTGTACTTCTCCAAACCCTAATAAAGATATAATTAACACGGAAAGGCTCAAAGCATAGTCTATATACTTTCAGGTAAATGAATAATCATATTTATAAGAATAAACACTTGTAAACGCCCTCATATACATAGTTCTTTTGTGTTCGTTAGTGTTGCTGGGGATTGAACTCAGGGAGTGATGTATTGCATCCTCAACCCTGTTTATTTTTTTATTTTGAAGCAGGATATCACCAAATTGCCCCAGGCTGGCCTCCAACTTGTACTCCTCCTGCCTCAGCTTCCCAGGTAGCTGAAACTACAGGCATGTCCCTCCAGGCCCAGCTAAATATGTGGTTGTGTGACTACAACTTTCAGTATTGCCCCAAAAGTCACCAATTCAACTTATGTACACTGAAACACATGAGGCTGTTAAGTGGTGGTTATTCTTCTTTCCTGAGGACCTGATCTAACTGTGATCATTTAACTGCTCAGAGAGGCAGTGCTGTGGCACCCACAAGCTAACACTTGATGAAATATTTGGTCAAACTTTCAACTAAGCTTTTCTCTCCCAGGTCCAGGTGTTTTCTAAGTTAGATTCTGGTGGTTTCTCATGAAGATCTCTTGGGGGGTACTTGTGCTTCTAGGAGGCCCTCAGTAAGATGACGCAGATAGTGAATGAGATGGACTTGCTGACGAGCAGCATGCTGATAGAGGAGCTGCAGGACTGGAAGCGGCGACAGCAGATCGCCTGCATCGGGGGTCCCCTCCACAATGGGCTCGACCAGCTTCAGAACTGGTAAAGCGAACTGACTTGAGTTCTCATGAAAACCACAGGAAGTACAAAGCTTCGGTGTCTCTCAGCCGGAGAATACAGGTTTCCATTTAGCTTATTGATGGTATACGAGCAACTGGGAACTCGACAATAGAACACAAAGATGGGGATTTGTGTGAATGTTCATCTTCTCCACTCCTTGGGGCAGGAAGACGGAGCATCTGCAGGGTGCATAAGAATTGCTTAATTTCCCATGCAAGATATCAATCTTAAACTCTTAAATGGACTTTGGAACCCACCAATACATTTTCTTTAAGGATATAATAAACACTAGCTTCAAAATCTTGAAAATAGTTGTCTCAGCTTTTTAAGATACCAGATGCTTAAGATCTTAAGATGTTCTTTCTTGTCTTATTCTTCCCTATTCACCTGGCCCAAATCCCATCTCTATTTAGGCAAACATTTTTAAATACTGCATATCTTCTGCCAGAGTCTTTGATCATTTTTAACTAATGCTTAGGGCTGGGGCTTGTAAAACACAGTGTGTGTGTGTGTGTGTGTGTGTGTGTGTGTGTAGAGAGAGAGAGAGATTCTTTAGTATTCTTACACATTATATGCTTCATGTCATGAGTATATTTTATAGTTTTAAATTATTCTTGCTCTGCCTTTTAGTGAGTGCCATATCCCTAACATATATATGCCTACCAGGTATAAACAAAGGTTAATGGAAAGGGATTTGGTTCCAGATATTGACAAAATTTCATAAACAGTGTCTCTAATTGAGGAACAAATTAGAAAACAGTGGAATCATTTAACATCTATGACACAGATTCAAGAAGAAATGGATTAGAAAAATAAAGAGGTCTCACTAACCTTAATTGGAATTGACTCAATTTAATTTGATAACTATTTAATAATTTAACATTTATGAAATATGGTCAATTGTTAAAGTGCTCAAGTATTAAGTGGAAAAACTATCATTTGCTGTTCAATAGCTTCACCCTACTGGCAGAAAGTCTGTTCCAACTCAGAAGGCAACTGGAGAAATTGGAGGAGCAATCTACCAAAATGACGTATGATGGTGACCCTATCCCCATGCAAAGAGCACACCTGCTAGAAAGAGTCACCTTCTTGATCTACAACCTTTTCAAGAAGTAAGTGAAGTCTTACCTATGCTGTGTGGCACCCTCGGTTCTGTGGAGTTGTAAGGATGCCCCGCCTGTAGTTTTGGTGTTCAGGTGAAGGCGTGGCAGGGGTGTTTGAATAGTGAACCCCTGGAAGAAGTGAAGTGAGCCCTTAGATACTTCCAGAAGCCACATCTCTACTTTCACTACTTATTCACTAATACTTCTCCCACCGACTGAGTCAGTTTTCCATGAGCTAAGCGGTAATACCCACCTACAGCTCAGCTTTTACATTCTAGAAAAGATTTCAGGGATTACTTCTTAAATGCTTATCCAAGAAATGAAAGGTGGAGAACATTTTTGGGCCTATGAGTTCACTAAAGAAAAAGATACTAATATTTCCAAGAAGTCCTAAGACTCAGTCCAAAAATGACATGAAATTAACTCTCTAATATGATTTTAAAAATGGGCCCATTTTGATGACTCAAGTATCACAACTAAGAATTGTCTGCCATTATTACATGGGGACAATCCTCAGGTATTTCCCTATCTTGTGATCATTACTTATAAGCAGCTGCTGGAAAAGTTTGGGTTTAATTGAACATCTAGTTGTAGAATATTTGGATGTATTTGGAGGAGAGCATCCTGTTCCCCTGTGGTTAGCAATCTGTCGCTATTTACAGTGCTTTTCGATGACAGCTTGATTTCCTTTCCATGTAGCTCCTTTGTGGTTGAGCGACAGCCATGTATGCCAACCCACCCACAGAGGCCGCTGGTACTTAAAACCCTCATTCAGTTCACGGTGAAGCTAAGGTAGGCAGAATGCCTTCTCTTGTTCCATGTCTGTGAGTGTCACCACCGCTGGTGAGGGGGCCGGTTTCTCTTTCGGTGCCTCACATTCAACCCGTCTTTCTGGAGCACTGAGCTTCTGTGAAGTCCCAGACATGTTAACATGACTGCCTTGCTTGTCCAGAGCAGGACCGCATGGGGTATTAATGAGGACACGAGGGACACTCGTGTGAAAGTTTCAAATCCTTATATCAGGCACCATGGGATTAACCGCTGAGAAGGTTAACCTGTGAAGACGACCCAAGAGACTAGAAGAGGAAGGAGAATTTTGAGAGAGTGAGCCTCAGCCATAAGAACTCCCCGAGTCTCATACGATGGTGGAACAGCAGGAGACAGAATGATAAAGACAGATGGGGACAGATTGTGGAGGGCTGCGACATCCTATCCAGGGAATGTAGTGGCACATTTTCCCTCTGTGATTACCTAGGGACTGGTTTATCGTCTTTTCCACAAGAAGTCTGAATTCTGCAATTGTTAGGCTAGCCGTACTGTGTACGTGATTTAAAGACCCTGGCTTTTGTGTTGTTTTGCTTTGCTGTAACTGTAGGCTTGGTCTTTTCCATCAGCATGAGCAATCAAAACAGCTTTCCCTAATAACACCACAGTGAGTTTGTGTTCTCGCTCTCAGATATTTTTGTCATGTCTCCAACTGCAAGCCAGAAAGCGACTCTCTCAGTCACTCCCGGGAGTTGAGACTGCAGACTAAAAAAGGGTGATGCGGTGGTAGAGAACAGTTTAGGGTCCTAGGATAGAGTCTCACAGCACAGATCAGCACTGCAACTCTAGTTAAGTGAAGGCACTTGTCTTCAATTTGCACTTCAAAGCCCTAATTAAACCTCTTCCTCAGTTGCTTTGCACCAACACCTGAGAACCAAACCCAAAAGCCAGAGGTCAGGTTCTTTCTTAAAGAAAGTTCATTCCTCATCCCAGATCTCTGGATCACTCGAAGACTGACGACAAAGGGAAATCAGATGGTGGGGAGGTGGGCGTCCTCCTGGTCCCTGAAACACTGCTAGAGATGACAGAGGAAGCAGACAATGCTTTCTGGGGAACAGGGAGGAGAAAAAGTGGTGCAGCCCCTGGACAGGCACCTTGTGTGCTGTCAGAAATGACTGCCAGGGGCATAGACCTTTAGTCCCTGGTGTGGGCACCCTGTCCCCTTCTATCCACAGCTTCCACCCACCCCGCTCCTCCCCTGAGTCCTGTTCCCCACTGTCTTGAAAGACAATCCTTTACTTACTACAAAAGTTTGCCCCACACCCCTCTCACAGTGCACCCTCCTATTTCAAAGGGAGGATGATGGGGACTCCAGCGTCAGTCAGGGGATCATCACACATCCTTCCTGCAGCAGGAGGGAAAGGAGAGTAGAGAAGGAGATTATCTGGCCTTACTTAGGTGACTACACACCGGCCTGCTACTCACTTTCAATGACTGTACAGTTAATATACTGCAAAGCCCGAAGCCAGTCTTGTGCTCTGTACAAGGCACTTCAGGGACCTTTGCTAAATTCCACCCAGCCTGCTGCGTGGGCTGCCTTTGACCCATTATTTTATTTCTCTAATGTTGATGGTTTGTCACCATATTTCCTATATTCCCTCTGCGTGGCTGGATGCCTTCCTTTCATGTGTAGCTGTGTCCACATTTCTCTTTTCCTGACTCTGTGCTATACCAGTTCCCAGGTCTCAGAGGCTGTGCCTGGCTTCTAGAAGGAGCTCATTACATGCTATTTGTTCAGAGTTAGATCTTTTATAGTTATGAACATTTTTGTTGTTCCTTATACATGATGTGTTTAAAGATTAAGAGCATATTTGAATTGGGATTTCCCATATTCATATCAGAGGCACCTGGTCTTTCTTAGTATTTTTACTTTAGAACAATTATCATCAAAACATTTAGTTTTGCTAAGTTTACATATTTTGGGGGAATATGAAGATTAAGTGACCTTGCAAAGAATGTTTTTTGCAAAGACCTTGCAAAGAATGTTTCTTATATCTGTACAGATTTGGACATTAGCCGAAACAGATGCCTGTATTTGTAACAGGACCAATGTATTATTCAGCACACACAGTGGACGAGAGGCATATTTTCAAATGTTTGGTTGTGATGATACTGAGGATTTGATGTCAGCATTGGTAACGTGGCAAGCTAAAGGGAAATTATACATTTTAAAACACATTAACATGTAGCAGGACATAATACAAGTTTTTTAATGTGTATATGCTATACACATGTTTAACTCTTTGAAAATAAAAAGACTTTTAATACTTTAATTTTTATCTTTGATTCTTTATTGATATATCTCTTTTCAGACTACTAGTTAAATTGCCAGAACTAAACTATCAGGTGAAGGTTAAAGCTTCCATTGACAAGTAAGTTTTCTAATTTTATTTAAAAAATATGACAATGTAAAATATTTTTAAATGAATTACCCTTATTTTATACAATCCTTTTGAACTCTTAAATTTACTCCTCTAACTTTATATATCAATGTACTTCAACTATTTGACTTCAAAGTTCAAATATTTGACAGATCCAATGAAGATTTAATTTTAGAAACTTTACTACAAAGACTCAAAATGAAATCCTATTATATAAGATCCTGTAAAGCAGTCTAAAAACTTTTTCTAAACCTAATGAACAAATCATTTTAAAGAATTTTTTTGGTTTTACAGGAATGTTGCAACTCTAAGGTAAGATTTTATATTGTAGAATTTTTTTGTTGTTCTTTGAAATATATTGTACTTGAGGACAGGTAAATGACTAAGATTTACTCTCTAGCAATCGAAGATTTGTCCTTTGTGGAACACATGTCAAAGCCATGTCCATTGAAGAATCTTCTAATGGAAGTCTCTCCGTGGAATTTAGGCATTTGGTAAGTTTGAGAGTAAAATTACAAACGCTTCTCTTCTCACCCCAAATCAGACATACCTTTACTAATAGGCCTTATACTTCTGTGTAGTTTTGTTAAATGTTTCTTAAGTGAGATTAAGGACCATATGAGAAATGAAATATGCTACTGTTGCAGAATTAAAATGGTAGGAAGAACTCACACAATCTAAGTTCTTGTTTTTGTGGTTTTTTTTTTTTTTTGGATTTTTTTCCGGTACCAGGAATCGAACTCATGACCTTGTGCTTGCAGGCAGGTGCTGTGCCACTGAGCTAAATCCCCAGCCCCTCACTGTCTAAGTTCTTAACAATGGTGGTTTAATACCTAGATGTATGGAATAGCTGATCAATACATCTTGATGATAAAGACGAAGATGATTTATCTTAAAGTGGATGGGCGTTCCTGGTTTTACTTTTAAAATCTCCCCAAGGAGCAATAACCAGTAATGACATGTGTGGCTGAAAGTTCTTTCATGTGAGGACAGCCTGGGCAGATGGGACGGCCCTGGTCCCAGCAGGTGCATGGTATGCACCGGCATGTCTAGAAAGCTCCAGCCCAGCCTCATCCTGTTGCTGCTTTTTTTTTTACCACTTCCTCTTGGCCTAGAGTTCTCTTTGTCATCTTTTTAATTCTCGGCATAGATAGTTCTCAGATTCCCAAGGGCCTGCTGCCTTTGCTGCCCCCTCTCCTTGTTCCTCTGGTTTATTAACATTTAGCAAGTCCCTCCCCTGCATGTTGGGACACCGCCAAATCACCCTCCAAAGGTCTACTTTCTAAAAAGTAACATTTACATTACCAGAAAGAGATTTACGTGCACGCATTTGTAGTGGTTTTTGTTTTTTTTGGTTTGGTTATCAGGATTCCCTTCTTTTGAACCTAGGCAGCTAGATCAGGTTTCGTTAAGTTAGAAAATATCAGGGTTACAGTTCCCTCAGTCAAAATGGCCAAGAAAATACTGACAGGAGGTACGACCAACTTGATTTGTAGCTGAGAATTCTCTTCCATCTAAACACTGTTGTTTTTCTTTCACAAAGCAACCGAAAGAAATGAAGTCCAGTGCTGGAAGCAAAGGAAATGAGGTAGGAAATATTCCCTCCTAGAAAATTTTTAAAGAAATAAGCCTGTGATATCTCATTTTTTACAAAGCTCTAACCCTGGTTGATTTTACATAAAATCAAATCCATATTTCTCTGATTATAAACACTAAACTTGATCATTATGGACAATAAGGGGCAGTTTTAATGGAAATATTAAAAACATATCATAATGCCCTCCAAAATAATAATATTTTGGTACACATTATTCTGATATTTTATTTATGTATATAATACTGTAAAAATATTTCAATACATTGTTTTATAATCTTTTGTTTGACATAGCAATATATGATGATTAGTTTTCCATAACTTTAAATACTTGGGAAACATGATTTGAGTTGTTGCACTATATTGCATCTTATAGGTGTGCCATCACTTCTTCACTCAGTCCTCCATGGTGGTAAAATATCTTAAAATATCTTACTTTCCCACAGATGAGAGATAAGGCTCAAAAATTATGACATATGAAAATCTCAGGTGAAAAACAACCTTTTACTCTGTGGTGTCAGTTATCTTGCTGTCTAAGGTTTGTATTGCATCCGATAACTGAATTAAAGAAGAAGTCAGTGCAGTCTGAGTACTCACATTTGAGTCAATAGATGACAGAGTGGTCAAATCCTGGCTTGGAAGTCACTGTACCGATCCTCTATTGAGTAGCATTATGTCTGTTGACCTGTATATTTGGAAGCAGGAAACCTGGCCCGTGTTCCAGCAGTGACTGCTAATGTGATCTTCGGCTAATGATCTGGTGGAGAAAAATCACATTTTTTTTCTCTACCAGATCAAGACAGTAATGTCTAACACTCCCTGCATAGAGATACTGCATATGTAAGACGCCCTACATGAAGCAGAAACTAATTTCTGGTGCCATTGGTACAGGTCCAATTTCCTATCCTTGTAGTCACAGCCCCTATGAGAAAAAGCTTTGAATTATTTGGAAGAAAAGCACTTGCCTAATCTAGCATCCAGGGATATCTAGTGTGCAACACCCACAAAATCACAAAGACGTCACAAAAGCTTTAATGCCCTACACCATTTTCTCCTCTCAGATTCTTCATTTTCTTGTGCCTTAAAAATCATTTACTAATATCACAGCCCCACCAAAAATGAGCTACTGGTAAGTCTTCCTTCTAGCATAGAATCTCTGCTTAAGGCAGGGCCCCAAGCAGTCCTCTGCTGTCAAAGATATCACATAAGCACAGCTTTTGAGTTTGAGGATATTCTAGTGAAACAAATAAGTGAGAGCTTTTCTTCTCACCTAGCACACTATGAGTAAAAGCCTATTTCACACATATCGCTAAAAGTTGACCAAAGTAGTAACATTTCGTTCAGCTTGACTGACATTCCTGAACAGTATTATATGAGTCTGAATGAACTAAGCACAATTATCCTGAACTTTTCTTAAGCAAAACAAGCCCATTGGGAATAGCTAAATAGCTCCACTGTACCAATACATTGTCATCGTTATGAATAGAAAAGCAAAATCTTTACTTGGATTTCCCTAGAAATAGAAATCGAAGTAGAACTCTTGCTACAGAAAACCAACCACTGTCTTTATTCATGCTGTCTGCTTATATTGTTTTGAATTTATTTCCCCTTATTTTCCTACTAACAAAATCATGCGGTCATAGCCCGATCTTGTTTCTTCCTTTTTCATTTTCTCCGGTTTGCTAGACCGGGCTTGTATTTTAAGCTATTCTTTGAGCGCCCCCTGTTGATAGCATCTTAGCATGACTCCAAGGGACACAAGCCAAGCCATCGGTTACGTGGTTATGTCGCAAAATATGTGAAGCAAGTCGAGCTGGTCAGGAGGGGTGACCAAAAGGAAAGTTAGGAAACATTGGGGGATGGCTTGGGATAGAGTGGGGCTCATGAAGCCACGGGCCGAGGGATTGTGGCAACACATTTCAGAAAAACAGAAATCCGGCGCAGCATATCCTCATTTTCAAGTTTTAAAAACATGCTGTTGCTTGCGTGTAAGCACCTGGCCGGAGCACACAGCCTGCTAAGAGCTCGTTTAACAAACCCTCCCTGCTGTTCGCAGTGTGCTGGGCGCTCAGAGATTCCCTAATGTTGGCTTCTGTAGCTTGTGCCGAGGTACAGTAGGACATACCGTTCATGCTTCCAGTTAGAGAAACTGAGGCACTGAGTGGTCACACGGCTCACTCACGATGACACGGGCAGTTTGTGACAGCGTCAAGATCCAGACCGCAGCAGTGTGGATGCTGCTGCCGCGCTGCGCCTGGGATTGCAGCGCGGAGTTGGTTGTCCCCTCACCGACCTCTCCCACCCCCGTGAGCCCGTGCTCCTCAGCAAGTGCCCACACTTCGCACACCAGCTCGCAGATCAAGGCTACCTCCAAACGGAAGCCCTGCCGAGTTCACAAGGAATGTAAAACAGCGCCTACTGTGTCTCTGTGCATTTTGGCTGTGTCTCAGTGGACTTGAAGTCTGACTCTGCACAAGCCGCAGAACCTCTCCTGTTCCTAATTACCCCGTCTACAGAATGGGGCTGACGTCACTGTACCCTTCCTAGGGTTTCACCAGGACCTCGGCAGGTGGCGTGCGTGAGTCAGTGGTGAAGAGTAGGGCCATGTTTGCTGTGGGTCTTCTTGATCCGCCCTTTGCTGCCCCCTCTGTAGACAGCTGGTATTACACCAAGTGAAACCTGCTCTAAAAGAGATGGGTCCTCCATCAAGACAGCTGCTGACCCTCATCCTTCTCTGCCCATCTGCCGAGGGCCCCCCTGGAGACCTGGACCCTTTTAAAGAAATCTGAGTAGTTCTCTGTCTCCACATCCCTAAAAATTCAGACCTCCACTTATATATGCCCCTTTCATGGGATTGTAAGTTTGGGGGTTCTATTATCACTCCTATGTCCCCTACTACCTCCCCACCCCACCCCAACAATTTTGGGTTTCTCAGTCCAGCTCTTGTGGTTGCAAGAGCTCAGAATGGATAATTATGAAATGACTGAGACCATAACAAAATGTCAGGAATGAGAGTTTCTGTAAGGTTTCCGTTCCAACCCCGCTTAGAATTCCAGCACCCTGTGGCTGATGCTGAAATATTCCGAGAAGAGGTGGCATGTCAGGATATCCAGAACTCCTAGCTACAGGGTTAAGTAAGGAGGGAAGTTGACAAGACCCATCCTGCTTCTAGAAGACCCAGAACGACCAAAAAGGTGCCTTGCCCTACTTTAATCGGGGCAACTTCATATGATGTATTTTATACCCAGAAACCTGGACAGGAAATTTACTGTCAAGAAAGTGGTCCCAGGTTTAAAAAAAATTTTTTTTCAAAATCCATTAGACTAGACAGTCTCTGAAGCTCCTTTTTGCCTAAGATTCTCCAGTCCTCAGAAGTGCAAGCAGAATAGGGGCCATAGGTCTTTTTAAATGAATTCAATTTTAAGAAGTTGCTTTGGAATTTTACAGCATCCCTCGAGGAATCTGTAGACACCGCCAGAGTCAAGGTTAGCAATCATTGCTGCTTTCCCCCACCTTTGCTCTTTTCTGGGAAGAGTCAGAGAATTGATTCCCAGCAAGTGGGCAGATTCTGAAGCCATCAGTCCATGCTTGTAAAGTAAACATTCCCATGAACACACACGCGTGCGCGCGCACGCGCGCGCACACACACACACACACACACACACACACACTGCCCCCGGGCTTTATCACACAGGGAGTCAGGCCAAACAGCGAGTGATCACCGAAATGTGAAAACTGTTGGAATAGGGAAGCTGGAAGTACAGATTCTCCAGTTTGTTCTTTGTCAGGAGACTTCAACTACTAAATGACAGTTCTGGCCACAGACTGAGGTGTTCGGTGATTTTGTTTATGTGGTGGAAAGTCACAAAGCACAAAGACGCTATTAGTGAAGCCTGGGTGACTTGAGTTTCATTTAACAAAATAGCCCAACAGATGTTCTTTCAAGGCTCAGTGTTCTCACACACAGACACACTACTCACACCCAACCAGCCCCAGCATTTCACAGCAAGCCGCTTCCCTTCTGACTAATGGAAGCTATGCTTGCAATCATTTCAAAATGTACTTTTTATGGAGATACTGGGGACCAAACCCTTGGCCTTTGCACTGAGCTGCATATCCAGCCCTATCTTTTATTGTTTTGAGACAAGATCTTTCTAGGTCACTAAGTTGAATGATGCTTTCTTTAAATTAGAAATCAGCATATCACTAAAAACTTCGGCTAAGAAGTGTAACATACACACGGCACCCTTATTTCATAAGCTGGGCATTGTTGTCATTCTGTATTATTTCTTATGATTCTGGGGTTACAGACCATCTGTCACAGGGTTGCTCCGTTTCCCTTTCTTCACTGTTCTCCAACAGCAAACCCAGTGTGTAACATGTAATAGGTGTTAATATGGATTGTTCTGTTTTCTGCATCACACAATTTTCCGTGTGCAAAAATATCAATTGTGGCTTGCTAAGAAATGAGCAAGAAATTTTTCTTGGAAGAGATATTATTTTAAAGACTGGTGTATTGCTAGACAGTGAACGGAGAAATTGAAATAACATAAGTAGACATCTAGACATACCTTTCATCCATTTGATTGTATATTTTTCCCCAGGTGGGACCCTGGCCAAGTTGTTTGACCAATCTTCTAATTGCTTAATAGATATCCACTGGGTATCTTTCTTTAGAAATACTACACAGTCAATCCAGCTATAACAGTGCCTCATGGTATTAATATTATATGGTAATATGATACAGATTTTAAATCTGTAATAATCTCAGATGATTAGGTGGGCTTTTACTACAGTCATTAATGGCGCATGTCATCTAGGATGTCTTCCCCATCTGTAAGGGGTGGGCTCTGGGAATGTGAAATTGAGTAGTGTCTTTGGCTTAGATTACAGTGATAGAATAGTGAAGACCGTGACTGATGGCTGTGCAAGCTATGAAAATTAACGACGCTTCCTCTGTCAGGGCTGCTTTTTTCTGGCTATGCGTATTGTTTGTTGGATTCATTGCTGGATTTTGTTCCAAATGTGCATCACAGTTGCATCAAAGGTTTTCACTTAAACTTCAGGAATTACTTTAAATCTCCAAGACAACTGAGTGAATGAACAACCCTGAGTGTCGTTGCTCTGTCTGTGGAGTCCTGGTGTCTCACACTCTTCATGACCCTGCTGTTTGGATGATGAACACATGACTATCACTACTCAAAAAGTAGGGGAAATTATCCGTAATGAATGATTGCATGCATATTTAATCATATAAGTGAAACCATAAAGAGGCTAGAATGAGAGAAAGACAGAATTTGTATTTTGAATTTTCCTACTCTGTCTCAGTATAGAATACCTTACTTCTGATCACCACCATAGGGAGAATGTCTCCTCTCCTGCCCAGTTCTCCAGCACACACTAGGATGATGTCCTGTTTCACTCAACCCTGGCACTGTCCACCTCAAATCAAACTCCATAGCTAAGGGCTCCGGGACAGCTGAGCCCTCTCCCATTTCAGATGCCAACCTCAAGTGCCGAGTTTTGACCTATGCTTCTAACCAAAAGACCACAAATTGGGGTTCTCACAACTCTCTCCTCAGGTCCATTCATTTGCTAGAGCAACTCACAGAACTTTACCAATATTTGCTGGTTTCTTAGAAAGGATATTAAAAGGATACAGATGAAGAGGTGCACAGGGCAAGTTCGGTGGGAAGCGGCACCTCCAGTACCACGGCACACTCCAGGCACATTTGTGTGTTCCCCAACCCAGAAGTTCTTCAAATCTTGTTCTTTGGGGTTTTTATGGAAGCTTAATTAAGTAAGCCTGACTGACTACAGCATTGCCATTGGCGGTCAGCCCAACCTTTGGCCCCTTTACTCCTCAGGAGGAGTGGAACTGAAAGTCCCAAGCTCCTACTCCCATGGAAGGCTCCCCAGCATTTGGCCCCATTCTGGGTATAGCCAAGGGCCCCAAAAGTCACTTTATTAGACCAAAAGATGCTCCTATTGCCAGGAAGTTCCAAAGGATTCAGGAGCTCTGTGTCAAACATTCCTGTCACTTAGGAAATTATAAGCACTGCATCAGGAATCAGAATTAAAGATCACCAATTAGAACAAAAGATTCTTCTAGCATTCCTATCTACAAAAACCTTGGCCCAGGAACTAGAGACAGAATCTAAGTAGATATTTCTTATAACACAATATCACAGGGCCTCACACTCAAAAGATTTCCTTCAGCCTCCTCCAACTATAGTCCTCCCTGCAAAGAAAGATCATCTATGGGTTATGGTGAGATGCCCACCCAGGGTTCAGGACACTAGAATTTCCAGCCCAAGGAAACTCGAACCCTCTCTCAGGGCTTGAGTGGGCTTCTTCTCCAGGCCTGTCCTCCCAAGCATGGATAGCACGGGCACTTCAAGCAATCCCAGGTACCAGGAGAGGCTGAAGAGCCATCCTTGTCACATGAGGCCCCTCACACAGGCGCACGTGGAGAAGGTAGGCAATGATCCAGGATGACCATGCTCTACCCATGCTGCCATGTGCCAACTTCGAGAAGCTAAAATTAGCCAGTTAGGTTATGTGAAGGCTATGTGTTAAGGCAGGACACTAGACCATATTTTACATTTGTTAATTTATAGTGGTTAAACATTTAAACATCGTATTAAGTCTCCATTTATACACTTGCCAGAGGCCTCTCAAATGTTCTGCACACGCTTGAATCACCCTGTCTACCCTTGAACTTGGTGAGAACACGAAGGGCACCCATGGTTGAACAAAAGATGGGAATTACGGGTTCTTCAGTTGTCTCAATGCTTTACATAGCGTACACACCCCCTCCTTATATGGTAGGGAGGTTTTCTGTTGTTTCAAAATATGTTTTTTGCTTAAATTGGTGCTTAGGCACAAACCAGCTAGTTGATCTCATTGTCAACCAAAGAAACAGCCATTTATTTCAACACTGAGAGAAGAAGTGTGTATGTGTGTTAGTGGGCTGGGGGTACCCTTGGGGGAGTCTAAGGGGCTCCAGTCAGAACTTTCATTATGCATAACTTCTGCTGACCCCACTTTCTAGTGAAAGTGACCCCACTCTACTCAGTCTAACAACCTGCAGGCCCCACAACCTAGCCCAGGGGAGAACAGATTATTGTAATTCTGTACCTGCTTCTCAGTGACAAACCCTAAATGTAACGTCTTCATTGCTTCTTTAAACATCTATAAAGGATAATACATGAACACCCATCGACCAGCTTAAAAGATTCCAACTTTGCAAACAGAGTTGAAGATACCTAGCACCCTCTTTAGTCCTTTTCCTTTACACATGTTTATGCGATTTCAATACTCTACATGAATGTTGGAAATTGTAGACTTAGGAGTGAATCTTAGGACCTGGCTATTTCATGAGAGACTCCCCCAAGTCCCCACTGAAGTACCAGTTCCTTCATCTGGCCTACTTCTGGGATGTCTTTTATGGGAAACTTAAGCCTGGCTGTGAGCAATCCAAGTGTGAATCAGAAGGGATCATGGACTTCACCATAGACTTTCACAGTGTATCATATCTGCAACATGTGCCTCGCCCCTGCCCATAGCCTGACCTTGACCCCTGACTGCAGGGGTGGGGCTCCTGACTGGCCTCCTCTTCACCCTCCTACATTGAAGCCTCAGAACAGCTCAGCTGTGGAGGGTGGAGAGCTCAGGGGCCTCTCTACCCTCCATACTTCCTACCTCTCACTGGGGATCTACCCTACAACTGTCCTTTACTAGAAAGTGAACAAAACTCAGACTGCTGCCTCATTAGAGTTTCTGGAATGAACAGAGGAGGGTGCAGTTATCTCACCTCCTGGGTTTAACCAGCAGGAAATTTTGCTTCCTTTTAACACAAATTCACAAAGATGCTAGGAGTTCTTTCTGCATACCTAACACGTATATGTTATATTTTATTAACATTTGGTAAATCAAAAGGACAAACCTTCAAAAATTAAAGAACAACTTGTTGCATTTTAATTAAGGAAAAATCATGAAATGATCTTGCTTTTGGAAACTTAGAATTATTCTGTTTGTGGAAATGAAGATTTCTTAAACTCTATATGACTTTTGCAACAAGAGGGAATGCTCAACAATGGGATGTCTGGAGACGTCTCCTTTAAGGTTTAACAGCTCTAGCATTAGACAGCAGCTGTGCATTCGCAAGATAACTCTTTGTGCCTCCTATAGGGCTGCCACGTGGTGACTGAAGAGCTTCATTCCATAACCTTCGAGACACAGATCTGCCTCTCCGGCCTGACCATCGATTTGGAGGTAGGTTTCTCTAATGGAATAAACAAGCAAAATGATAGTGCTATTGACAGGAGTACATTGTTTTGACCCTCTTTTAACAGTGTGAAACTCACAGAATAAGGAAACCTGGGGATTAAACATGTGTGAACATGGTTGACTCTGAGCTTCTTGAAGGCAGGACACGATGCCTTGTTCAGACCGCACTGTCAGGGCCCAGTAGCTAGCAGATGCGCAGTAGATCCTCAGTATTTGTTGAATAAATGAACCAATCAGTGCATGGGTGAACAGACAGTTTACCTCGATTATGATCCTAGTCGTGGAGTGTGTTATTTTAGAACGCTGTCTTTGTTCTTTTATCTTTATGAATGCACACGTTTGTTACACTTTCAGAGATCCCTTCCTCATCACTTTTCCCTAGACCTCTGGTTCCATGAGTTGTTAAGTTCCTCAAGTGGGTTATATTATTGGCCACAGTAATCTGAGGTCTGCAACTGGGAAGGGGCGGTTCTCGGCCAGTGAGTGTCCCAGGCCAGTCTGTGAACGCATCTTTGTTCCACAAGGTAGTGCAGTACCATTGGTTCTGCAACAGCAGACCTTTCTTGCAATAAAATACCCCATGTCCAGTACTCATATTCATGAGGCCTTAGGTCATCCTTTGAATATTCAGATTTAACCAGAAGTAAATTTGAAATCAGTCTGTCTAATCTAACTTCTAAGGCTAAATCAGTAGGCTCTCTCCTTAGCTGCATTTGAGGCAGGACTGCATGTGACACAGGCAGTGTGACTATTCATGCAGGGGCAGGGAAGACCCTGGAGAAGCTGCCTGTCTGCATTCTGAGACGATTCCTGTGCTTTCCTTCCTGTGCCCTGACTCATACTGCTCAGAGCGTTCTGCCGCCCTCATAAGTCATTGACTGACCAGGCATCACGGACAGTGATGGGGAGAGGACGGGGAGAGAAGAGTTGGCTTGCAATGGCCCTTTAGAGGAGAAGGTTAAGTGTAAGAGCAATGTAAGGCATCACTACCTGCAGTAATTCTTCTTTTTAACACCAGACCAGCTCATTACCCGTGGTGATGATTTCCAATGTCAGTCAGCTGCCTAACGCTTGGGCGTCCATCATTTGGTACAACGTGTCAACCAACGATTCCCAGGTAGGGTCTTTATTCCTGTCCTTCCCCCTCTGGTTCTAGTCAATGTATTTCATTGTCAGTGAACTCTGTGTGTGTGTGTGTGTGTGTGTGTGTGTGTGTGTGTGTGTGTGGTGCCTCCCCGTTCTTATTGAGTGTAGCATGTTTGACAGATCCTGAGAGTTGTGGCTACCAGAAGGGATGGGTCCTGGATCTGCTATTTCGGAAGGGTTTGCTCAGCTCTCAATGGCAGTGTGTACCGTAGAGAGTTCTCTGCCATCCTCTGGCTCTCTCGAGCAGGCTGCAGTGAAACTCCGAGGCCTCCGCCAGAATTTGATATCTGACCTCTTTACCTTCTTCCAGACCCGCCTTTTCCACAGTGCCTCCCAAAAAGTAGAGAATCAGTTTCCAAACAAGTAACCAGAATCTTCATCCATCTTCTCTAACTGTAAATATTTGGTTGGTTGCATGAATTGTGCCCTTTGTGGACCTCGACGGGGTGCTAGTGACATCTAGTGGCTATCTGAGACACTGACCGAAACTTGTCTCCAGTCCTCAGGAGGGATGAGTAGAAGCTCTTTTGAGAGCACCGGGGAGCCGGGGAGCCGGGGAGTCGGGGAGTCGGGGAGCCCGGAGTGGCTAGAAAAGACGAGCCAGCACTTCCTCTTGCCCCATCTCACCAGCTCAGTGCTTTGTTGCAGAAACCGCCAAGGACTAGAAAAAATAGGTCAAATGTAAATACCAGCCTATCTTGTGATTTCAAAACAAATGATCCCTCCAAAGAATTCTTTCCTGTTAGATCCCAGCCGTAAGAACAAAGCCAGCACAGGTCAGCTCCAAGTGTTTTTTCCCTTCGGTTAGAGATGGCACGGAAAGTGGTTGAGCCCCCCTCCTCCCACACAGGTGCCCTCACACGGAGGGAGGCTGCCCAGCGTGCCCTGCGCCTGGCTTCTTCTCAGCCTTTTTGGGGAGGAGAACTCAGTGAAGAAATCACCCAGTCTTTAGGCCAAGGACAGTCCCAAGATTAAATGCCATTCCCCATCTGGAGCCACACGCGGCCACCTTTCCTCCAGCCCCACGGAGGGAGGAGATGAGGGAGTTCAGCACCGTCCCTGTCCTGCGGCCTCACAGCACAGCCCTGCACTTGGCTTTTGTTAGCAGCTCTCTGGAAAAAAGCGACCAAGACCATCACACCAACCACCCCAGATTTCCTCAGTGCCAGTCAGAGACGCTGGAGATTAGGACATACCTGGCTCCTAAAACAGATTCACCGCTCTTTAAAGACCCAAGCTGAGCAATTAACCTTGATTTCTTAATTATATTCTGCTTTGAAGCCTAGGCCCTTTGACCCAGATTATATTCTGTGCTTTGGGACATTTTTGCAGACACAGTTCTCAGGTATAAGGAAAGATGCCCCCCTAGAAAATTCTCTCTCTTCCTTCCTCTTCTTTCTTCTCTCACTCCTTGTTGGAGGCTGTATCCCCCTTCATTCTCACTTCCTGAAGTTTCTTGGTCCTTTGTTTTTTTTTCTTTTTTGCTGCCCAGCGTAGCTCACGTTCACCAATCGTGCCTCCAGAGTTCCACCAGATTTCTCAATTATCCCCCTCCTTTTCTTCTGAGAACATATTTCTTGGCTTCCACACCTATCTACTTTCTCATCACCTGGAGCAAAGTCTTGTATTCCACTATGGCTGATCTGTCTCTTAGCACGACCTTGTTTATAGCTGATCAAACAGGATATGCGCTCATCTAGAGCAAAATAAGGAAAGAACGCTGCACTACCCATAAAATAGGAGTTTGGGGTTAATCATGAACTCATAAGATTACTTTCCCTAGCCTGTGGCTTCCCTGTTTCTTGTTCTTTGTGGTGATTGACTGCACCAATATATAACTTGTGCCAACTCATAACGAGCCAATTAAGCATAATATAAGTTTGTTTATGATGCATATTGCCTGGCACCATGGCATACGCCTTCAGTCCCAGCTAGTCTAGAGACTGAGGCAGAAGAATTGCAAGTTTGAGGCCAGTCTAGGCAACTTAGCAAGACTTTAGGTCAAAATTAAACCAATGAAGAAACTGACTAAAAAACTAAAAGGGAATGAGAATGCAGGCCAGTGGTAATGGGTCTCTGGATTTGATCCCCAGTACTAAAAATAATTATTATTATTTCAGAAAACAGTCCAATTATTTGTTAGGTAGTTTTAAATAGCTGTGTTGGTAGTTGATTGGTAGTTCAGGGCCAGCTAAGAGATGCCGAATGATTCTTTCAGGAAAGAGGGAGCCCTATATTACATTACACTTAAGGAGCAAAAAGCCCTCTAGGAAAAAAGCAAGGTCAATCCTTAAAAGGAACAGAATGACACTACACTCTGTGTTGTTAACCTAGGTCAGCCTCAGCTGTAAATCCTCTGCATTGAGTTACAGTGTTTTCAGCGTAATGAACAAATATAATCATCGTCACAATTCTGTTTCAGAACTTGGTTTTCTTTAGCAACCCTCCGCCTGCCACTTTGAGCCAGCTCCTGGAAGTCATGAGTTGGCAGTTTTCATCCTATGTTGGTCGTGGCCTTAATTCAGATCAACTCAATATGCTGGCCGAGAAGCTTACAGGTGAGAGGTGGGAGAGGTGGAAGGTTCACTTGTTTGGGCAGCTCTTGTGTTTGAAGCACCAGAATGATGTTACCATCACTATTCAAAGGACTGTTACCAGAATGTATTGAGTGCCGCCATATTACCAGCACTGGGCTAAGTGCTGTATTACCTTTAAGTCTCACGAAAGCTCTCAAGGCCCACATTACTCTGTCCGTTTTATAGATGAAGAGGCGGAAGAGCAGAGGTTAAGTGACTGCCACACTACGTGGTCAGGATGCGGTCAGGCTCCCAAGCCCTCCCTCTCCACACCACACGCGTTTCCAGGGCGTCCTTTTGCTTTTCCTGCTGAGTGGCCTGTGCAGCCTTAATGGTGCCTGGATCGCTCCTGTCATATCTCAGCAGATGCTAACCAGCTGGAAAATGACAGATTCCTGCAGCAAGTACAGGAAATGTAATAGAAACTTCAAAGTACCGGTAATAAATTGATTTTGACTATCAAGAAAGTTTCAGCTTTGACTGAGATGTCTGAAGTTCGCCAAATACTTACTAGTATGATGTGCACTGACCCCTATTTAAGCTTTGTCTAAAAGAATTTTAAGAGATACCTGTATTTTGACAAGTGTAGTGTCGATACATTTAATACTAAAAAGAGTTCAAGTTGGTCTGTACACATTAATCCTTAAAGTAGACCCAAACAAAGATGCATTCCTGCTGCAGTGATAGAACCATGTGTGACTGAAATATGACTTCGGTCATGCTAGGCTGCTTGTTACCTGGACCTCATGAATAGATACTCAAATAAATCAGGACTATGGGAATTTCTCCAAAAGTAATTGATTATTTATGTCTTTTTGATACATATTCAGCTCATATATAGCAATAGTAGGCATTTAATTAATATTTGTTAATGAGTGATTAAAGTTTTTAAATGTGAAGTATAGGTAGCACCCATATTCTTCCAGATCTTTACCAAATTAGGCATGTGAGTATAATTGGCAGAAAAATTGAGGTAGAAAGTCCAGCATCCTTCACTGCTCTGGATCAAGATAGCTGATGTTGCGTATCGCCCAGTGGATATTTAGTCCATTCTTTACATATTGAAGTGGGACAGCTGGCAATCCAGCTACACCTGATTTTTACAATATTATTTTCAAATGTTTGTTCACCTTCGTCAGGCAGCTCTTACTGTCCCTCATAGGAGGCATGCCCATGTCCAGCATACCTTGTCCTACATTATTTCTGTTCCCTGGAATTCTTTCCTTTCTCTCTTCTGAAAATTTAAATCCTACCCTTTTATGGAGCTTCCTAAAGCCATTGTTAGCTCCTTTGTCAAAAGCTTCTAAGAAATGCCTTAGGAATAAGACAGACAATCACATAGTTGTATCATGGGTACTACTCCGTGCATTGTAAAACTGTAGCAGGCAGTTAAGCAATGCTTGAAAGGGAGGCGAAAAAAATCTAGATTGAGCACAAAATTCAGGAGTCCCATTGTCGAATTCTTTAAAAATCTTACTTTATTTTCTTTCATTTTAGTGCAATCTAGCTACAGTGATGGGCATCTCACCTGGGCGAAGTTCTGCAAGGTACAAATGTTGTGGGGGACATCATTTAAGAATAATAATGTGGGGACTGGGGATTTAGCTCAGAGGCAAAAGCACCTGCCTGGCAAGCGCAAGGTCGTGAGTTCAGTTCCCAGTACCGGAGAAAAAAAAAAGAAGAAGAATAATGCACCTGTCCAAGCTGAGACTTTGAAGATTTACTGGATAAGGATATTTTTAAAGAGTATAAAGTTGCCCAATTTAATGAAAGAATTTTATTGAAAAATGGAGATTAAATTACTGTGCCATGATGCTATTGTTTAATCATTATCCTGATGTGCTTATTTATTCCAACAGGAACACTTACCTGGTAAATCATTTACCTTTTGGACATGGCTTGAAGCAATACTGGATCTAATTAAGAAACACATTCTTCCCCTTTGGATTGATGGGTGAGTTAAGGGCTGTGTTTTTGTGAATTAAGTTCTCTTTTTCTGTTTTGATTATTTTTCCCATTTCTTTTAAGTATGTTTAGTACCATAGGTAGGGTAAAAAAAAACTGTAGTTTCTTACATTCTTCAGAAAGTGTTGATATATACATTTATGAGTATGTCAGAGATGGTTGACATTTGATTACACACAAAACAATTTTTAAGTGTGTTCTACAAGAATGAAATAAATGTAAATGCAATAATGATCAGTTGAACTATGCCTTGTTTCATTTTTTAGGTATGTCATGGGCTTCGTTAGCAAAGAAAAGGAGAGGCTGCTGCTCAAGGATAAAATGCCCGGAACTTTTTTGTTAAGATTCAGTGAAAGCCATCTTGGAGGGATAACTTTCACCTGGGTGGACCATTCTGAGAACGGTATGCACTCTGCCATCTGTTTGTGTGGATTTAGTATGGTCGGGTTACTGGGATTTCCAGGGGGATGTGGCAAGTGGATCTGTCTAGCAAGCACTCCCTGGGTTTGGACATCAGTTGGTGAGGTTGTCCCAGGCCCGCTGAAAGCCTGTGCAGTCACCCTCTCGGACACGCATGACGTGTACTGTCCAGGCTGCACAAGGTCTTGTGTTGGTTTTCAATCATGAACTTAACATGAGCAGAAAGAATGGCCACGAGGAATATCTGCAGGAGCTGGCATGTTCTTCCCATGTCTGTTTTTCAGGAGAAGTGAGATTCCACTCTGTAGAACCCTACAACAAAGGCCGGCTGTCTGCTCTGCCATTTGCTGACATCCTTCGAGACTACAAGGTTATTATGGCTGAAAACATTCCAGAAAACCCTCTGAAGTATCTGTATCCTGACATTCCCAAAGACAAGGCCTTTGGAAAACACTACAGCTCCCAGCCGTGCGAAGGTGAGGTCTTCTATTTACTATTCTCTCAACCTTTTAGAAAATAACATCATATCAGAGTGAAGTAAATGAAGCTCCCTTTTTGTTTACTCTGATCTTTTGTATGCTCTCGGAGGCCCCCAGAGGCCACTGGTTGCTGAAGAGAGGCCACTAGAGCCATCAGACATTAGCAGAGTGACCGTTGTCACTGCACCGACCTCCCTGTGGCGGGGGGACTTCTCCCGGCACTGAAGAGCTCAGGACTTCTCTCCCTAAGACAGGAACAATTCTGCCATCACTTCTATCGCCAGGGGAAAGGAAGAGGGAGGAGGCGATGATCATCCCTTTTAAAGGGGTGGCAAGCGTGCAGGTTCCCAAGTTTTATTTCTCCCCCTACTGTAGTCTTACTCAGGTGTGCCCCAAACTTATGATCTTCCACCTCAGTCTCCCAGTATTACAGGGGTGTGCCACTGATGCAAGCCAACTCAGTGCTTGTTCATTTACCAGGGAGGGATGTGGGTCAGTGCTTCACCCTCCCCTTCCTTGTTCTGCCTTCCCTGGTGTATCCTGAGGGCCTAGAACAATATCTGGCCAGAATAGGTTTTCAGTAAATACTTACTGACTACACAAAAGAAAACTCATGAAATCAGCTATATAATTATAAGGTAAGTTCATGCTTCTGGTTCCTTAGTGAAAATGCACTTGCCCCCATGTCACGGTTTCTTGCTGCGTATGCAAACTCAACCAACCCAGCATTAAAAATATTTTTTAAAAAATTTCACCCAAGCCAGGTGCAGTGGCACACCCCTGTAATACTGGCTACTTGGGAGACTGAGGAGGAAGATCACAAGTTTGAGGCCAACTTGAGTAAACTAGTGAGATCCTGCTTCAAAATTTAAAAAAAAAAGAAAAAGAAAAAGAAGGGCTGTGGATACAGCTCAGCTCTCCCTGAGTTCAATCCAGGGAGAGAGGAGGGGAGGGGAAGATGGGAAGATGGAGGAGGGGAGAAACAGAAGAAAAAAAGGAAAGGAAAGGGCAGCAGACAGCCTGGGGATGTGGCTTAGCACTGTCTAGGTCTCATCTAAAGTGTAAGAAAAGAGAGAAAAGAAATTGTTTCTTTGCCATTATTTCCTAAGGAATACAGTATAACAACCACTTAAATAGCCTTTATATTGTATCGGGAATTATAAACAACGTAAAGTATTTGAGAAGTTATCTGTACATTGCATGCAAATGTCACACTGTTTTATACAAAGGAGTTGAACATCCAAGGACGTTGAAAGCAATTCCTCATAGATACCAAGGGACAACTGTGTGTGCCACCCATAACAATCTCCACCTCTAGTGACTCAATGCCTGGGCACTCTTTTATGGAAGATCTTAGAGTCATCACTCTCACAAATGGTGACTTGCTACCCGAATTCATGCCCATCTGAAACAAAGGAAAAGCATCAAAAACAGAAACATTGGCTGTGCAGTGACATTCTAGTAAAGTTAATGCAAATGTCAGCGAAGAATTTCATGTTGGACACGGGCACACCTGAGGTGGGGACTGTCTCCCAGGTGGGGCCAGCAGTCCCTGCTACTACAGTGCTCACAGTTAGCATGTGCAGGGTTGCTTCAGGATTGCTCACTCTGAGCTTCACAACTTGGTGCAATAATAAGGCACAACTACTGTCAAGTTTTAGTGAAAAGAGCTGGGCTACTATAAATCCCTCAGTACGTGACTAAATCAGTTCTTACCATCAAATGCAAATACAACAGCAAAGACAGGCAACATGGTTCTCAGTTCTCACACATTTCAGAGACGTTAATGTGTGCAGTCACATTCGGCCTGCAAAGGGACTTGTGCTCTCCTTGCACACTTTATGCTGATCTATGTGACTGTTTCCTCTGTTCAACTAAAACTGTATGTGAATCACTAAACAACTGCGTTCTCTCTCTTCCTTTTAGCATTGCTGGTATTGCTCCAGATGCTTTTGTTCTGATATTGTCAATAACGTTGGTAATGTTTTCCCACAACGTTGTGCCTTTCTTTCCAGTTTCAAGACCGACAGAGAGGGGAGACAAAGGTTATGTTCCTTCGGTTTTTATCCCTATTTCCACAATGTGAGTAATCTTAGTCACAGGTAAAATATTTATTATTGAATCTTTAAAAAAAAAAAGACTCCTATAAGAGATTTAAGGGTAGATCAGAGTGCATATAACTGAGAATAAAGCATTTTAATACCCAATAAAGCATTTTATGTCTCATTCCTTGTAACTCATAAAGCTGGTCTTCGGGGCACACTCACTGCAGTCTATTATGACTGGAATTATAATGCTGCCCTTTTATATGCCATATATTCTATAGTGGTTCTATGTTGTGATATGAAATGATGAATTAGGCGGTTCAGTGTCACAAACAGATGAAGCCCTAGAAATAGGTTCCAGACACATAAGTCACCATGGCTGTTATTTCCTAATCTCGCAATACTGACCTGTTGTCTTGTCTCTTCAAGCCGAAGTGATTCGACTGAGCCCCAGTCCCCCTCAGACCTCCTTCCCATGTCTCCGAGTGTATATGCAGTGCTGAGAGAGAACCTGAGTCCCGCAACCATCGAAACTGCTGTATGTTCCTTTCTTTTCCATTGCTGCTCCAAGCCCTTTACAAGGAGGCATGCGGGGTGTGAATCAGAGCGGGGAGACGCGCACCATGCATGGTGCTGGTGTCTCTGTTACTGCAGGTGTTGAAAGCAGACGCCTTACTTTGCCCGAACTGCTTTATTAAATTCTATCAAAAACCACCAGGGGGCAAAATATCCCCATCCACCACACCAGCGCAGCGTCCCTAGTCTCAGGCCCCACCAGTCCCTGCACTCTCTCCACTTTAGCAAACAACATATACGTACTAGTGAGTATTCCTAAGCTTGCTTTAACATCTATTCCAACAGTCCCAGCACCACAGACCCCAATCTTCACGATGGTTACTTGCATGAGCAGTCTCAGATCCCCTCCAAGTCTTCCAGGAATAACCATTAACAGCAGCATAATACTCCACTTCTTTCCGAAATTCTGATCTGTAGTGTGTGGATGTTACCCACAATTCATTCTGTTTATTTTTATCCCTCCAAATTGTCAAGTTCATGCTCCTAATTTACACGAAAGTGATGTTCATCTACATAGAATCTTGGAAGGATCCTGAGACTCCAGATTTATATCTGGTTAGAAACCAAGTGGTATTTAGTCCTTCTCTTTCCAGGGATGGAAAACTCCACACTCCTCTCTGATAACTTATCCCGTTGTTGATTGCCCTTAACTCACTAAGTTTTTATGTCTAACTGAACTTTTACTGCATTTTACACCCACTTTTTCATTGCATTTTTGGTGCAGTGAATGGGCTTCCCTCCTCATACAGTTTTCAATCTACTCAAAAGGTGCCTTTTATTTCACATTAATCAACACAAATTACTTTTCTTGAGTACTTAGTAGTCAATAGGTAGAAAGAGTATAAAGCATTTAGTAGACAAGAAGAGAAAAAGTGATTTATGGGCAGTTTCCTCAACAATATTTTCATTTTCAATTGTAGATGAAGTCGCCGTATTCTGCTGACTGACCGGATAAACTCTGCCATGTCAAAGGAAGCAAATGAAAAAGTTTAGAGACTGTTCTTTGCCAAAGATAACATCTTATATCTTCAGCTTTGTAAATACTGGTTTCAGGGAAATGGACAAATGATAGGAATCCGAAACACCCCCTCACTGGCCTGATACCCCAACTGGGAGTGCTGCAACTGCAGGCCAAAAACCAAGCTGCAGGTCAACCCAGAAGACGTGCTACCTTTAAGGAATCAGTATTAGTAACAATATAATATCAACAAAATACAGTACTCCTGTGTATGTGGGTCTTTTTTTTTTCTGATTTTATATCCCAAGTGCTGCTTATGATTTGGGCTCTGGAAAGTGTAAGTGTTAAAGTTTAGGAAAAGAGATGCTTACCTAGCTCCAAGCAAGCAGGAAGGCCAGGGAAGGCAAATCAGAGCCGTCACACAGATTCAGGATAGGTACAAGGACGAGGCCCCTACAGTAGCAACTCACAGCCCCCAGGGCTGAACTGTGATGCCTCTTAATTAGCAGCTCAACACTGTCCCAGCTATGAGTCTCATGGCTGCTGGTGCCACCCTGGGCACCCGTCTTACTGGGCAGAGGGATCCAGGGTCACTCCTAGCAGTATCTTAAATTGCATGATATTCCAGGCGCTGAAAGTAGACACTGGGGTAAGAATCTCCTGAACTGAGTGCTGGGAGAGTAATAGCCCTGCCTTGGGTAACTGATTTAGTCTGTGTGTTGTGCCTTCTCCATTTCTAGAAAAGACTGAACTAGATGGACCAATGCTTCTTTCCAGTTCTACCAGCTTCTGCTCCCCAGAATTTAACCTGAGACCTCAGAAAAGCGAAGAAGTGCTATTCCTTTGGCATGCTGTGTTTTGCTGGGTGGAAATGAATATGTATGAGCTTTGGGTCTACTTTGGCCCCTGCCTCACTATGATCCAATGCTTAGTGGCACCACTGCCCAGCTGCTGACCTCAGTAGTAGTATGAGGTCCCCAACACTCAAGACCTGAAGGTTCCCTGTATTTGATAAGCCCCTGGGAAGCTGCTGAGCCAGGAGAGGAAATTGTACTACTGAGGCATCTTCCATGACCAACTGCAGAAACTCTAAACCAGCATAAGCTTTGCTGTAGAGTCAGAGATCCCAGTGCCGTCAAAGGGCTCCTCTCTCCTTCCACCCACATTCTGGCCCCCAGGCAAACCCAACAGGCATAGACTCAAATTTGTCATGGTTTATATTTAGATCTCTCCTCCCAAAGCCTCATTGTGATCATAGGCTTTGGGGATTTGATTGGATTATGAGGGTTTATGACTGACTTTCTGCTACGAGCTGGCATCGGGACAGAAGTATTGAGTCACTGTGGACACGGCCTGGTAAGGTATATCTCCCTGATGGGATCCTCCCTTCCCTCTCTGCTTCCTGTCCACCATACCATAAGCAGCTCTGCTCCGCCATACCCCTCTGCCGTGCTGTCCTGCCCTGGACTGCCCCTTACTATGCACTGAATTGTGAGCCAAAACAAACCACTCCTCCTTTAAGCTGTGGGTGTCAGGTACTGTGTCTCCGTGTGAAGAAAGTGACTAAGACATTTCAAGGGGAGAAATTGGCTTTTACTATACTAACGTGCCTTTTCCCTAGAGATCCCACATGACTAATCTTGCCCTTTTATACCCATCCACATGTGCCCAAGTGAATTCTAGACTGTTCCCATGGGTCAACTCTTCTGTGGCTCGAAAGCCAGCTCCCTTGCTCCTTTGCACGCTCCTGACAGTACCCTTAGGGCTAAGGTGTCTGGCGATGGAGGACCACATCTTTTTCAAGGTGCCTTTTCCCAGTCTCTGCTTCCCTGCACAAACCCAGTCTTCTGAACTGGCCTGAGACTTATATCAACTGACAGAAGAGTTGGAAGAAATAACATAAACCTGAGTGTTATTATTACAGTTTTATATTTGAAAAAGTAATTTGCTACCAAGGAATATTCAGACAAGTAGATTTAGATACCAAAAAGCTGCATAAGCTCATTCGCTAGAATGAATCAAGAGTACCATGGAGACTTAGCAGCCTTCCCTACCATGCAGACATTTGAAAATATATTTGTCACTATAGAGCCTGGTGAGGTTTCCCATGTGATCACAGCCATCGTCACTAAGGCTAGAAAACACAAGGAAGTCTATGGTTTGCTTCTTATAGTGAAGGCACAGGTCACATTATTAGGTTGCAATAAGTGGCAATTTGTATTTGGAACCAAAAGTCAAAATCAAGTTTTTGACCTCAGGGTAACAAGTTATTTCCCAAGAGTATGAGTCTGGCACTCCAGAAATCATCTTCATGGGGGAAATGGGAATTTATTAGAGGATTCCAAAGGATACCTATTTAGTCCAAAATAAGACATCCCACATGAGCTACAAATGCAATGGGAAGGGACTTTGGACTGTATTTCCAGCAAACTCCATCCCAGAATATTTTTTGTGCAAACTATGACTTAGTTCAGATGACTATAAAAGTAAGCAGTTTCTAAGCAACAGAAATTTATTTCTCACAGTTCTGGGAGCATGAGATCTGAGAACAAGTTTTGGCCAGGGCCAGAGTCCAGTGAGAGCCTTTTCCGGGGAGCAGGCAGCCGACTTCTCATCTCCTGGTAGAACCCTCAGATTAGCAGCGAGCTCGCCGTCACCAGGTCTCCTCATGAGGACCCTGCTTCTTGTGACCCCACTGTCTCCTAGCAGCACCACTTTGGGGGTTAGAATTTCCACATATGAACTTGGGGGCAAGGAACAAACTTTCCAGTTCATAACAAGCTAGTGACAAGCTATATTTAATAAAATATAGATTTATTTTCCACATACATATCACATGTTCACTTCTTCCCTCCCTCACCCCAGACCAATCACAAATAAGCATTTTGCTGATAACTTTTCACATTTTTAAAATGTAATCGCTCGAACAATGTGTTCTGAGTATCAGTGCCTTTATCCAGACTGTGGAAAGAAGGCTGCTGGCCAGAAGCTTCCCTTCAAATCTAAGGTAGTAAGGAGGGGCGTGGCCATCCTAGGGCTCTGTTCTAGCCACATCATCCAGACTTAAACTTGAATCAGTGTGCATGGGCTCCAGTTTCTAATGTAGGCTAAAACTTTGTAAGTTGTGAACATTTATTGATTTGACATTGCATTTTAAAATCTGGCTTATAAGGGCATATTCAGAGTACAATTCACCCTTTTTCTTCATGCTAGTCTATGAATTCTAACAAATCCACATGAGTGTGCACCTACCTCTGTAAGACACAGGGAATGGCCAACACAATTCTCACAGGAAGGTGTTGTAAGGACATGGTTAAAGACATTCTGTGCAACCTGCTCCCAGGAAATACAACTCCATGTAGCTTCTCATATGCACAAAGGGCTCCATTGCACATACATTGGACCATTTCACTCCTTGCTGAAATCTTTGAATGATATCACTACATTAGCAATTCTTGCTGGGGTGTATGGGCAGGACATAGGGTTTATAAATTTGAATGGCAAAAGTTACAGTTTTATTTCTAGAACCTTCCAGCTGAAGATTTTAATTTCCATTGATTAAGGGCAGCAAACCCACACCACTTTTCTATGATATCATAGTTGTTACAATTAACTCAAAATATTGTTTATGCTAAACATACCTTGGAAATTGCATTCATCAGACCCACTGCCAAATCTTGTTACTTAATGCCATTTATAAAAAAGCACTTATATTACAAAGGAGGTTTCAATATGGTTTTAATATATCACAAAGTTGGCTCACTGTATTTCAATACAAATGGTTTCCTTTTTAATCTTGTGTGTTTTATTTAAACAAAAACATTATTCTTCAAAGGAGTTTATAGGTTTTGTCAGGCTGCCAAAGGGTTTATGCCACCAAAACATTTTGTAAAACACAGTTAGGAATTCCAGTGCTGGAGAAAGGCTGTAATTCTCAACAGATTTCCCACAGTCACACACAGTCTTTGGTCTCCGTCTTCAGCTCTCATCACTTCTCATCCAAAGCCCCCCCATCCTCCAACACGCAGACACGCAGGACTGACTGAACTGCTTTCAGTTTCTCTGGTGGCTCAGGCTCTTTGCCAACGCCCTGGGCCATGGCCTCTCTGGCCAACCCTGGATGTTGTTCATGCACCCCCAGGCTCCCCACAGCCTTCCTGCCAAGTGCACATGTGTAAACACCTTCACAAAACCTGTGCAAGAAAGACGCAGTCACACCCTGCCTTCTTCGTAGCTTCCTCTGGAACCCCACCCAGCACTCCTTATGATGCTATCGATGGGCAGCACCTGTCCCTCATCAAACTCCAAGCAACCCTCACGTGTGGGGACCAAGATGGCCTTGCTCGTGGTTCCATTCCTGGAACCCAGCACAGTCTGCCCCTTAATAAATATTTGCTGATGAATTAGTGTTTGAACACTAGTAGTGTGCCAGATAATGGTTCATTCCGTCCTTTCCTTTGGTCTTTGTTCTGTCTGCAGAACTAAGGTACAATTCTCTGGATGATACCTCCAAACCTCAAATTGCCTCTACTACACCCCAACTGACAACAACATGCTCACTCTTGACAAACACACAACTTTTTTCTCTATTTCACCTCCCCTTAACTTCCAAGCTCTGTGGAAATGGTCTAGAATGGCACTTACCCTAACTTCCCTATGATTTAGACATCATCTCATAGGTGCATAATAACCACCTACCCACAGAGGAACCAAGTGTTCCTGAAATTTCCCTTAACGCTCCCTCTGTTAAACCCATGACTCCTACAACCCATAAACTCCCTCCTACTCCCGGCCATGGACAAAGTCCAACACAACACCCTCTTACATCAGGCTTGACAGTCCTCCCCTGAGACGTCTTATGAACTGTTACAGACAGAAAGAAATCTAAAATCTAGATGCCACCAGACAGGGTAGGGAGAGGGCAAAGGGCAGGGGTATGGAAGGTCACTCTCCTTACAACCCTTCAGGGAAGATTTTCAGAACCTCCATGCTCAAACAGTCTCCTCTTCCTCATTTTTGGGGCTCGGAGCCACTGCTGAAGCCCGAAGTCCGAATGGGGAAGCCTGTGACTGCACTCCCAGCGGGGGGTCAGTGATGTTCCTCCATTCCACAGATATGTTCGAGGACTCCTCTGGATCAGTTACGCCTTTCTCATCTGAACCACAAGACCCAGGAAGTGATTTTCTTGACGATTTTGTAAGTTCTTCCAAGGACGGCAGACAATGCCATTGGGAATATACAGGAGAGAAGGCAATTCACCACACACACTGGAATCTTGGGGCCTTACGTTTAATCCGCCGCTCACAGAACCCCGTATCAGAAAGGCAGCAGAACAGCGCAAAGCTTTTCCTGTTTCCCTTATGCCCTGGCGAGGAGAGATGAAAACAGTAAAATAACTCAGGAGAGGCTGAAGGATATGAGGGTTGGAAGTATGTTGCAGAGGCACCGCAAGTGAAGGTCTCTCTGAGGCTGTGGTGACTGAACAGAGACCTAAAACACAAGAAGAAGCCAGTCCAGGAGCACTGTCAGGAAAGCAGTACCCCAAAACCACAGAAGTCGTGTGCATAGGACTCGGCAGGCAAAAACTTGGGGCATTTGAAGAGCGGAAGGAGGGTTGGCGGGGGGAGTGGGGCAAAATGAGGGAGAGGGCAGGCTGTGCGGTGCCCCACAGGCCAAGCTGAGGGCTCATAGCAAATGTCATAGAGCCCATTTCACACAGGACTGTAAATAGGGGCGCGGTGTTGTAAAGGGTGCGTCCTCAGTACACCTCAGTTGCTGCTTAAGGAACGTCCAGCGAGGTGTCCACGGAAGCCAGACCCTAGCTCGCCCTGAGGATCGGTTCCCTAGGCGCACCCGGCCCATCCTAAACGTCTTCCTAAGTTTTGGATACAGGCCTCACATTTTCAATTGCACCTGGCCCTGCAAATTGTACCGCTGATCCTGGGTGCTGCTTCTTAGAACACGGAAAAATAAACGCGCGCCTGCTCCTGGGGGTTCACAGCAAGTGCCCACGAGGCCTGCAGACCCCGGGGGCGCCGGGCCAGCGGCACAGCAGGAGGTCCCCTCCCCACTGCGGGATCCGCGGTCTGAAGCCGACGCCCGGCCTCCCTGATCGAGGGACAAACTCAGCAAGCTGGGCCCCAGCTGCTTTTGCTCGGCTGCACTGGAAATCGCTGGCTAGTTTCCCAGCTGTTCTCCGGGGTAGCGGCCAGCAACACGCGGCACCCGGTAATCGCGGGAGGTCCCCTCGCTGCCCCTGACTGTCACCTGATCGCGCTCTCTCCTCGGTTTTGTGCAGGGTCCAACAAGCTCGCTCTGACCAAGTGGACGAGCCTCCCGCGGCCACGCCCCCAGACGGCCACGCCCCCAGACGGCCACGCCCTATAGGAGGCCCCGCCTCCCAGACAGGCCGCTCCCGGTCACGCCCACACCGCCAGTTGAACCCCGCAGTCCGGAGGTCAGCGGGAAATCCCAGGGCCGCGCCTGCGCACTGCGCCCCGCGCAGCTTTCGCTTTTCGGTTTCCTATTAAAGGGCCGCTTCTCGCTCTTGGTCTGTTTCCCCGAAACCACGTGGGGTGGCTCTTCCGAACATGGGCGCCCCTCCCGCCGCAGTGCCCGGATGGCGTCTCGCGGCGCCCCCTCGCGGAGGCCGGAGGCTCCGTAGGGACGTCGCAGTCCACACGGCTGGCGGGCGCGGATATTTAAAAGACTGAAAAAATGGTCCGCTTCCCAGAACCATGTCCATTTTAGAATATTCTCTGCGCTTACATTTGTTTATATTTCTGTGTATTCTTACAGTAGGATGACACTGTTTTCTAACCATCTTCATTTAACTTTTTAAGTGAGTATTTTCCAGTGTGATTAAATGTCTTGGAAAGCACAGCTTTGATATTCTATAAGCAGTGCTTTATCAGTCGCAAGCACAGGTCGCTTCTGATATTTTATGATTATAAATGAAGCTGCCATGCACACCTTTGGATACAACTGTCACCTATGCCTAGTCATTTCCTTGTAGATTTTCTGGAGGCCCAAGACTTCTGAAAAATGATTTGTGTTCTCTGCATTACAACATTCAACAGGATTCTGGGTGTCGAGCCAGAACACCGCTTGTGTGCATGTGTCATGCTCCTAAAATACTCACGGCTTTCCATCACACCAGAGTGAAATATCTCAGGCACCCCCAGCAGTTTTGTCCAACCCTGCTTTGTACCCCCGCATATAGTAAGCGGCTGTGCAGACAGCTTCTTACAGATTTGCACCTTTTACCTGAGAATAATGCAGTTGCTCAACCAATGCAAGTAAGGGATCGTACAAAATCCAAGTCCCGAGTCCAAACTAAAGGATGTAGAATTTGGAATTTGGAAATCAGGAGTCCTTCGCTTCAATTCCATTGTGTTACAGGTGGACAAAGCAGACTTCCACTGACAGACCTGCTCCAGGTTGCACGGTGGCAAGGCTTACCATCGGAAGGCAGGAGGGTGAGGAGGCACCGGCATTTTTAGAAATGCCTGTACTAGATGTGTGAGTTAGTGCAATATCACCAGCGTTAGGAAAACACTGCTAAAATACAATATGGTGGCTGGAAAGAGAGGGAAGTCTCTCACACTTACTTTGGGCTTGTTCATCAGCAGTCACAGGTCAAGGGTATAAAGAGCCCAGTGCAAGGCAGGCTTTGGAGAGGACAGGATGAGGACCCACAGGCTGACGCCTTGGAAACGAGAGGCCCAGGGGAAAGGCTGGCAGTGGCAAGGGCGGTAAGTGATCGTACTCGGGGAATTCTGTTTCAGGGGTCAGTTGTAGCAAGCCTAATTCTACTCAGAAGATCGATACCATTGATCTGATACAGAGCGCTTGCTGCTGCAGGGCAAACCAAACTTTCCCAAACTCGGTGAGATGAGACAAGCACTTATCATGGCTCCAGATCTAGGGGAGGCTCAGATCAGCCAGCCGGGCCAGGCCTGTCTGGTCCTGCCTGGGTTCTCATGGTTGAAGGGCTTGGATCGTGACTCTGATCCAGCCATGGCCTGTGGCCCTTCATCTGGCAGAGGATGAGCTGTGCTTTTCATGGAGCCTGAGCAGGGCTCTGAGAGCTCACAAGACTAAGCTCCAAATGACGCAGCATCACATCTACTGCCCGGTGTTGGTCAAGTCTAGTTACAGGCCACTGGATCCAGTGACCAGGGAATCTTCTGCTGGAAGGAACTAGAGTCACGTTGCAAAGAGATATAGATAACAGAGAAGGGAATGAGGTGGCTTGTTGAAAATAATCCACCAGAAGATCCTTCCTGATTTGGTATGATGAGGACTATGTAAGTGATAATATCTTTTGCCGGGGCTTGTAAGCTTGTGTTCTTTATATTTCTAGTCTCTGTAAATATTTCTGTATAAATTGCTTTAAATACTTTGTACAACACCGGGCATGGTGTAGCATGCCTGTAATCTCAGCATTCTGGGAATTTGAGACAGAGCATCCCAAGTTCGAGCCCAGCCTGGGCAACTTAGCAGCTCAGCAACACCCTGTCTCACAATAAAAAATGCAAAGAGGGGTGGTAGCACAGTGGGATGACCTTTGGGTTCAGTTTCCAGCAGTGAAAAGGATGCTTTGTCCAATAAGGCAGTTATGACCAACTGAACTAGGTGACTGGGGAATACAAGGACTGAATAAAGAACAGGAGTCACATTGCACAGATTCTTCTGCAGAGCAAACCTCCAAGTGGAGGGGCTGGCATGGCTTCTAGGAGGCTTTGCACATAACATCATGCGACATCATGCGACGTGGTAGGATGTGGTTTCCAGACTCCTGATCACCCTTGCCTCTCTATTCACTAGCAGGGAGATGAAAATGCCTGCATTTCATCTTATTTCTGACTGGCCGCTGGTGACAAACAGGACTGCCGTTTGTTGCTCTTTTCTTTTTAAAACCAACACAAGTCTTTGCATTTATTGCTTTAAATTATACCATATTGGTTCCAGCCCAGCAGCTTTCTAGCTTGCTAAGATGATTTAGGGTTTTCCTTGTTCACTGGGAAAGAGTTATGTCCGTGGAGGTGGAGGCATCTTAGCAACACACAATGACAAACACACACTTCTCACTTGGGGGCCTGCAGGGCAGCTGCAGCCATCTGTGCCAGGTGGCAGATTCAAGGGGGTCCACATGCCTCTCTTTCCAGGACTCAGGCTAGAGGAGCAGCCGCTATAGGGGGAAGAGGCAGGTTGTCTCCCAGAGCAGGCAGGGACCACACAATGGCAAATCAGTCCCTATAGAGCACACACAGTTCCGGGTCAGATGGTGTGACCTGAAAACTGCTGCCCTCCCTTTGGCCAGAGCAAGGCCTCTGGAGCACAGACAGGAACACTCTATCCTTAGTGAACCCGTGATGGTGCAGGAAGGGAAAGACAAGGTTTGAAAACAACACAACTTACCAGACATGGAATGAGCTACTGTTTTTCTAGTTATATGCCTTATGCAACTATGATATTGCTGATAGATACAGCTTCCCAAGCTGATGTCTGTCATGGGTTTGGATCTTGCTGTTGATCTCTAGCTTTTCATTTTTTTTTTTTTAGATGAAAGCAGTCTTATGAAAAAATAAATTAATTAAAGCAGTCAACGTATTAAGTAGCCACACTTATAGTTCACCTGATAATAATTCAGAGTCATACAGGGCTAAGACTTGGATGCTTCAGCAATCATAATAACAAAGGAGCATTAATATTTATAGCATTAAGGAGAGGGCAGGACATAGAGTTCAGCTGGGTCACTGGACAGTGACAGGAGAGGCTGCAAAGAAAGGCAGGGACACTTGTGGAGGATCCAGACCAGAAGTTGGCTCGCTACTGGCTCTAGTAGAGTGCATGCATGACGACGTACACACATAGTTCATATCCCTGGGGACTTATGTAGATCCTTCTCCCATCCAAAGTCGCCTCATTGTTCAAGTGGATTCAGATCCCATGCACTTGAAGGAACCAGTTGGTTGTATGGCTCTCGGTGATACCTACACAGGGAGGTGACACTGAAGCTGAGGTCTGAAGCCAACACATGAAAGAAAAGTCAGGCAGCAAAGACGATGGGGAAGAGGGATGCTGCTAAGGGGTTTTCCAAAGACAGCACTGCTGGTAAGAAGGCCCTGAGCTTGGGCAAGAGCTTGTGGCATATTTGATGAGCAACATGCTGAAGTAAGCAAAAGAGGATAGCACAAGACAGGGTTAGAAAAAGTGACAGGGGAGCCAGGACTTTATAGCTGCTGGAATCGTGTAAGCGCAAGAAAAACCACTAGAAGATTTTCAGGTTAGCCAGTGAGAGCTACTTTGCAGCTTTAAAAAAAAAAAAACTTAAAAATTTTTATTTTATTTTAAAGAGAAAAGAACAAAAAGAAATTAGCAAACACAAAGACATAAACAAAACAACACAAAAACAATAAAAATGATACACAATTTCAAACAAGATAATAGGAAATTAACAATGGTTGTTGTACTACATATTGTTAAAAAAAATTTTTTTTAATTTGCAATTTAAAAAAAATCACTTGGGGCCAGGGAGATAGTTCAGGGCTAGAGCGCTTGCCTAGCAGGTGCAAGGGCCTGGGTTCCAGCCTAGGACTGAAGAAAATATTCACAGCAACTGAAGTACGAAGAACGCAGTGCATGGGCTGAGAGCTGGGGTAAGGCAGCCCTCTGGGAACCCACACAATAATCGGGTGAGGCAAAGAGGGTGGCGGAGGAGAGGGAAAGGCAAATCGGGACTTGGAAACTAATCAGGAGAAGGAATCAAGGAGTCTGAGTCTCAGGGGCGGGGGCAGTGGGCAAGCGAGGATGACGTCTAGGATCTGGGCATGCACGGTTAACAGAAAATGAGCAGGTCTAAGGAGAAAGAGGGTGGCTTTGGTATTGTAAGTATTTACATTTCTTAGTAGTATGCCTTTGCAGTAGTAATGGTTACACTCACCGGGGAGAGCTGAGACACACACATCTAAATTCCCTTTACTTTTCCTTCTCCGCCTTTCACTCCCTCCTCATCTCTACAGTCCCCTTCACATTTACAAAAGATCTATCTCCGTTTCCTACTGTCTGTATTTACTTTGCTTTTTGAATTATTTATATTTCAAATTACTTATATAAGAGAAACCATGTGATATTTAAGCTTGTGTGTCTGATTTATTTCATTTCACATTATGGTCTAAAGAGCATCCATTTTTCCTACAAATAATTCAGGTTTATCCTTCTTTATGACAGACTAGCAGTCCACAGTGTATAAATATCACATTATCTTTATCCACTTGTCTGTCGGACATACAGGCTGCTTCTAAGGTTTAGTATGAGTTGTGCGGCTGTAAACGTGGGTATGCGTTATCACTGTAACAGGATGTCTTTCACTCTTTGGGGAAGATACCTAGAGAACAGTTGTGTCGATTGGAACTTCTACTTTTAGTTTTCTGAGGAGCCTCCATACGGGTTTCCATACTGCTTATACTAGTTCACATCCCCACTCGCAAGGAAGAAGGGATCCTCCTCCACCTGCAGCCTCGCCAGCATCTGTTGCTTGATTTCTTTTTTCTTTTCTTTTTTTTTGGGGGGGGGGGCGCTGGGACTGGGAATCGAACTCAAGACCTTGCGCTTGCCAGGCAGGCGCTTGTGTCGCTGAGCTATATCCCGGCCCTCGTTATTTGATTTCTGAATGATGACAATTCTCTCCGGGGTAAGGCAGAATCTCGGAGTAGTTTTTGTTTGTTTTGTTTTTTTTTTTTTTGGTTTTTCTCCGATACCGGGAACCGAACTCATGACCTTGCGCTTGCCAGGCAGGCGCTTTTGCCACTGAGCTAAATCCCCAGCCCCTCGGAGTAGTTTTAATTTGCATCTCTCCACGGCTTGGCGCTGAGCATCACTAGTGCCCTGGCAGAGGTCCCTGGGTAGCCCCGTAGGGCCACGTACAGTGGTTCGTCTTTCATCTTTAGGAGCCACGGTTCATCTTGAGGAGGCTCCATCTAGAAGGGCGCAGAAGCTCTTAAGGGCAGCTGGGAATGACTGGCCCAAGGTCAGGCTGTGACAGAGAAAGCAGCCCGGAGTAAGGAGGCTGTGCTGTCATGGCGACCAAAGAACAAGGCCTTGCAGGCCTGCAGCTTCCACTGTGCCCACGGCTTCAAGGCAGTCAGGCAAAGCGAGGGCCAAAATGTCTTCAGTCTGGGTTCAGCAACAGGAAGTCGGCTGCTAAGCTATTGCAGGATGACCTGGCGCTTGGCTCTGTCCACCGCCCTTGCTGGCGTCGCAACGGACGCAGGCGCAGAACTCCTTTCTCGCCTTCTCCCGGCACGCGGACGCCAGGGCCCCGCCCCCGGCTGGGCTCGCCGAGGGAGGCGCGCCTTGCACGGAACAGCCACGTCTGATTGGCGGGCCGCGGAGCCCGGCGATTGGCCGAGGCGGGAAGGAGGAAAGGGGCGTGGCCGGCGGGGCATTTTCTGAGGCCGCTGCTTTCGTTTTCCTGCGTGCTGTCTGGGTGCTGCGCTGGCTGTGCCCGACCCCTCTGCGCCCACCTCCGCCGAATCCCCGGCTTTGCGATCGCCGGGAAGATCGAGCTTCCCTGTGGCTCGCGCCGCCCCGCGGAGCCCTCCTCCCGGTGTCCGTCCCCTTCCTCGCGGCACCGTCCGCTTCCTTTTGCGGAAAGTTTGATCGCTGTCCCGGCTGAGCCAGTCGAGTCCGACTCCTGCCTGGGCGGCTGCAGCCTCTGAAACCCAGGCCCTCGCGGCGCACGCCGGCAGGTCAGTGAGCGTCCTGTAGACGAACGCGTCTGCAGTCTTTGTTGCTGTGGTTTTTAATTTTCTATTTTGGTCCGTGTTTGCAGTATGCGGTGATTGCATTCCTCGCGGGCAGTTGGTACAGAGACAAAACACATCTCGATACTTTTCTCATTCCCTTCCCTGCCCTCCCTCTCTTCTCTCCTGGTCCTGTGCCACTTGCCAAGGTTCAATCCCCCAGTTTTCTGTTATCTATTCTCTGTTTTGTCCTATATTTATACTTTCGGTTTCTCATATAAATCATGCGATATTTAAGCCCGGTTTATTTGACTTAATTTTATGGCCCCAAGGTGCATCCATTATTACGTTTGGGGTGAAGAGTTTGCTGGTCTCCAGGAATGCAAAAGTGACATTTAGTTTCTGTACAACTAATATAATTGCTCTTTTAAAGATAAATTCTGAGCAGTACCAAAGAGCTCTTGGGTAGGTATATAGATGTGCAGTTGTTCTTGCTTTCGATATTGTTTCTGTAGGTTAGAGAGGGAGTTGATGCGTTAGAAAGAAAACATAAGTCGCCAGCACAATCCAGCGTGTACCACTGATTCACGAGGTTGCTGCGCCGGAACTTACGGGATTGTTTGAAATACACAAGATTTCAGTTGAACAAACTGTTACTGAGCACATATTGTATGCAGGAAGCTTCAAGGCTCACAGGATGTTCAAAAAAGAAAAGTAATCCCGCGCGGTGCTGGAGCTTAACTCTACGCAAGATGAGAGGCGTCATAGTGCTTTACAAGGAAAATTGGTACAGGTGCAGGGTGCAGTGAGGGACCGTCAGGATTGTCTGTGGTAAGTCTCAGACCTGGAACGTTTATGCCTCATTTTGATTGCTGGGAAGATTGAGAGAGGCAGAGGTTTGTGCAAAGGCTGTTTTTGCGAGAGTTAGTGACAGCTGGATCCAGTCAGAAAACATGAATAGTCCCGGTCTGGGTTGCCTTGTGGATGGATGGAGGTGGGGTGGAAATCAGCCTGGGAATGGAGGGTGGAGGCATTTTCCACAGGAGTGTGGTCCAACCCCGTGCTTTGGAGGCCAGAGGAGGCTAGAGGTTGGAGGCAGGAGAAGGAGTCGACCCTGATATGGAGGTGATGGAGGGTGTTCGGGCCTCTCCCTGGGTTGGTACCAGGTTTCCTGAGAAGGCGGGATTGATTCTGGATGTGTGAATATATGTGTGAATATGTTGGATTTGAATACATTGATTTGCTGCTGTGTGCCAGGTACCCTGTTTGCATTAGCTCCTGCAGTTCTACCCAGTTTGTGGGGCAGGGAGCGAGTTACCGAGTTTCCTTAGCTCCTGGAGGAGGATGTAGCCTCCCCACTGCCTGCTGTGCCAGCAGGGAAGAGGGAGAGAGCTGCAGATCTGCAACCTTCTCTCAGAGAAAATAAATTTGAAGTGAAAAACACGGTTGCTAGAGCAGAGGTGCCGGGGTGGCCGTGAGTCCATCTTTACTGGTGTTGTGAGGGTGACTAGCTCTGGAGTACACAGCCCCTCGCTCTCTGGACAGATGTTGGTGGAGTAGATGGGACTTCGTGCCTGCACTTGTGTGTGCTCACAACAGCCTTGCATCCCCTCCGTGGCACGCCCCACCTGAAGATCAGACGCGTCCTCTGCGGCCTGGTGGGGTGAGATCCACTGTACCGTCCTGAGTGTTGCCAGGATACAGAGCCTGAGTCACAGGATGGCTGTGAGCGTCTGTTTTCCAAGCAGATTTTTGGACTTTCTTTTTTTTGGGTGTACCGGGAATTGAACTCGGGACCTCATGCTTGCCAGGCAGGCACTGCGCCACTGAGCTAAACCCGGCCTCCTGGACTTGCTTAAATCAGGGTTTTGTAATGTTTAATTTTGAGGACCACAATATAAAACTGACCACATAGTTATCCAAAGAGATAAGTATCAGTTTATTCTTTCAAGTTGCGTCTAACGTTGTTTTCATCTTTAAAGATCGTTTGTGAAATTTACGAGTTCTTTGTGCCAGATTTGTTGCTTGCAGTAGGCATAAAAAAGTATCTCTCTTTTAAAATGTATATAACAAAAATAATTAACTTTACTATGTGAACCATTAAACATAAAATACCGGTTAAAAGTATTTGGGATCAAATTACAAATGAACTGTAATTTATAGGAGAGCAGTTTTTAGAGAGTTATTATGACTTGCCTTAAATTTAGTAATGCTTTCCATTTATTTATTTGACAAAAGTACAATGTTGTTTTAAAGTCACATTTATTGGGCAATTACTTTGTGCCTGACATTGTTCTGGGGCTACAGCAATGAACAAAAATCCCCTAAATACTTCCCTTCATCAGGCTAAGACAAATGATAGTCAAAGTAAAAAATACATATATATATATACATAGTGCATCAGAGGGTGTGAGTACTGTGAAGAAAAACACTTCAGGGAAGAGGGCTCCTGTTTTCCAGGGTGAGAGGTGATTGCAGGTAGAGAAGGTGACCAGAAAGGGCTGCTCTGATTTGTGGACATGTGAATAAAGACCTGAAAATGTGTTTCCTGGAAAAGAAAAGAATGTAAACCAAAAATTCAATTAAAAAGCAGACCTCGGATATAGGCGCCATTTAAATAATATATTTCAGAGACCAATTCTGGCCCAGGTTAAGCTAGATAGGAAAGTAGTGGAGCCCGGGGTGCATGTTGGAGATAGGGGCTCCGTTCACCATGTGTGTTTTTCCCCTCTTAGGATGTCTCAGTGGTACGAGCTCCAGCAGCTGGACTCCAAATTCCTGGAGCAGGTCCACCAGCTTTACGATGACAGTTTCCCCATGGAAATCCGACAGTACCTGGCCCAGTGGCTAGAAAAGCAGGACTGGTGAGCAGAACTCACGGGACAGGGAAGAAAAGTTTCTCAATGCTTTAAAAATACTGGTTTGCGAAGATGAATCTCTTCCATAGCAGGGGGATCACCCGTCGCACAAAAATTTCATTTAAAAAAGGGCATGTGTCTGTGTGAAGCTAAATTCATTAGTCATGGGGCACTTTTACGTAGTTTTGTTAAATTTAAGTGTAGTATGTATTCGTAGATGCTTTGGAGAAGTTGGATGATACTGACATTAATTATTTTTCAATGTGACATCTAGATTATGGAAAGAACTAGATTCAAAGAATTAGTTCAAATTGTGGTAAAACATTGATTAAAAATATAAATAAGGCAATAAAATTAAGGGACTGCCTCTTAAAACTGGTACATGTTCTGACGGAAAAATCCTAAACACTCTGAAACTGTTTGACATACAGTGATGGCCCCATTGATTTTTTCTCATCAGCTGATAATCACCGTGAATAGTTCCTACACAATCTCTTAGGCATTGCACAATTTTTCATGCCAGTTTTACTTACATACTGAAAATGCTATGTAAATTTGCTGAAGGCCTTAGCATTTTAAAAAGGAAAAAAACTCAGACCTAAGAAACGCTTGAAATTTACTTCATAGTCTTTTTTGTTTTTTTGTTTTTGGTTTTTCTCCGGTACCAGGAACCGAACTCACGACCTTGCGCTTGCCAGGCAGGCGCTTTGCCGCTGAGCTAAATCCCCAGCTCTACTTCGTAGTCTTTTCAGTAAGGAAACGGCATTGTTTAAGCAGCTTCTAGAATGGGTGGGTGCTCTCTGTGTCTCCTAGGGAGCATGCGGCCACAGACGTGTCCTTCGCCACCATCCGCTTCCACGACCTCCTGTCACAGCTGGACGATCAGTACAGTCGCTTTTCTTTGGAGAATAACTTTCTGTTGCAGCACAACATAAGGAAAAGCAAGCGCAACCTTCAGGTATGGCCTGGGGTTTGCGATTGTGTTAGTGTCTTCCCATACGGGCCCAACACAGCATCCAGCGCTGGGTAAATAGTACTGAGCTGTACGTAAACCCCCACCACGTTCAGCGTGAGATACGTGAAATGCCCATCCGTCGCATAAGCACACAGGAAGTTCTAGGGTGAGGTGTGTCACTGTTCAGTGTTAACAGTGGGAGAAGTGTAAAACCTTGTTTTACTAAATATTGTTGATATTTGAGCCGAAGAGAAGGGCCTTGGTTTTAGGAGAGTGAGCCACAGGAACACCTTCAGCTCCGGCGACCTCAGGGGTCAGTCAGGTCTACGTCCTCGGGGCACACATGAGGATTAAGTTGGGCAAGCATGACTCCTCTGAGCCCGCTAGTGAGTTAGTGACTTGGACTGGATTCCACCTTGCCTTGCGCCCTGGTGGAGTCGCCTCCCCTGGAAGAGTAGAGGTGAGGCCAGGTGTGGTGGCACATACCTGTAATCCCAGCACTTGGGAGGCTGAGGCAGGAGGGTCATTGTGAGTTCTAGGCCAGCTTGGACTACATAGTGAGTGCTAGCCCAGTCTGGAATACAAAGACCCTGTCTCAGAAAGAAAAAAAAGAGTGGTAGAAGAGAAAACCAAAGGATGACCCAGACCTGAGAACAAGCTGCAGAGTTTAGGAGTTCATCATCTTCCCAGCCTGCCTCTAACCTGGTGTCCATATTGATTCTTTATTAGTGGGCCACTTCTGCTTTACTGGGGGTAAAAAGTATCATTTTCTTGTTTTTATACAGCACAACCAAACTTTCCACATTAGACAGTTGGAAGGTTTTTTTTTTCTTTATGAATGTATCTGTGATGAGGGGGAATCAGGTGAACTTTACAGAAATTTGCTGTCGCTTAGACTTTGCCTGAACATACGTGTGGTGAAGAGCCACACGCGCCAGTATTTGGCATTCAGGCTTTGACAGTGGGGACAGAAAGACCGATAGCTTTTGCCTAGTTTAAGGCAAAGGTCAAGATGCAGTAATTGAGGCGTACGGCGGGTACTTCCTATATAATTTTTGTTGCCTTGGGACCCTAACAGAGGAATATCAGTACAGAAAAATAAATGAAAGTATTTCAGAAGGGACTGGGGGTGTGGCTCAGTGGTAGAGCACATGCTTGGCTAAATCCCCAGTTCGGAAAAAAATATTTATATGAACACATGTAAAAACTTTGTTTTTGGATCAAGAAGTACTTTAGGACCTGCACTTAATTGGTAAGTTGAAATCATTTTTTGTCCTAGTTTGAGAAAGAAGTATTTTGATTTAACTGAAGCAGCTTCTGTGGAATTTGATAAATGAGAAATGAGGTTTCTCGGGGGATATAAACAAGTTCATATTTATTTATAATATGCTATGGCTTAGATGTTCTGAGCTTTAATTTGTTTTTATTCTAACCACCCAGTTTTCTTACTGTTCTAACCACTCGATTTTATTCTAACGACTAAATTATTCCATCTAGGATAGTTTCCAAGAAGACCCAGTACAGATGTCTATGATCATCTTTAACTGCCTGAAGGAGGAACGGAAGATTTTAGAAAACGCCAAGAGATTCAATCAGGTACCTTTTCTCCCAACTGAACACTAAAAGTTTAAGTAACAGTTCATCCACTCACTCATCCCACACATAGCACTGAGGCCAGGAGTGGAGCAGTGGTGAATATCTCTCGGAGTGTGAGGTCATGAGTTTGATTCCTGGTAATCCCCACCACCACCAACAACAAAAAAGATCGTGCGTAATAGCACGGGTTCCAGTCAGGAGTGAAACAATGTAGGAGCTCCCTGAAGGTGCAGTGAAGGCACTATTGTCTTTCGGTCAGGGTCAGGAACTTCTCTGAGCTGCTGATCCAGGAATGGAACCAGGCAGAAGGCAAGAGGGTTTCTGTAGCCTTCCAGGGAATCCGTTCTGCATCAGTAGAGGGGAGGAAGTAGTAAGTTTTGAGGGAGAAAAAGAGGTTGACAGGAAAACCAAGGGCTTTGGAATGGGCAAGTAAAACAAACAGAAACTTCTCCGAAGTCCAGGTGGCCAGAAAAGTACCCGAGAGGGCGCTCAACAACGCTGGCCATTCAAGAATGCAAATTAAAACAACACCAAGATTCCATCTGACCCTCGAAAGAGTGGCTACCATCAAGAAATCCAATAATAACGGGCCCTAGGGCTAGAGGAATCTCTCTACACTGTTGATAGGAATGTGAACAAATACAACCACTGTGGAAATCAGTAGGAGATTCTTCAAAAAACTAAAACTAGAAATTCCACATGACTCAGCTCTTCCTCTTCTAGGTATCTTCTCAGAAGAGTTAAAGACATCATATTACAGTGATCTATGCATACCCCTGTTTATAGCAGCACCATGCAGAATAGCTAAATCTTGGAAGCAGCCTATATGCCCATAAACAGATGAATGGATAAATAATATGTGGGATTTACACAGGAGCATTACTCTGCCCTAAAGAATTGACTTGAGTCATTTGTAGGAAAATGGATACATCTTGAGACCATAATGTTGAGTAAAATAAATCAGACACACAAGCTTTGATCTTGCATGGTTTCTCTCATATGAGAAGCCAAAAAGTGTAAACAAAGAGTGAAAGATAGATAATGGGACACAGGGGGATCAATCTTTTGCAAAAGGGAAGGAGAGAGAGGGAAGGGAAAGGGGATGAGAAAAGGACTGAAGGAGAAGTGTGTATGCATCACCAATCCCCACAGGGAGTGTGAGCATTACCTCCTGCATACATGCGCTAATAAAAAATAAAAACGAAGAAGAAGAGAACCAGGGGCTTTGTTTTGACCAAGATTGAGACACCTATTAAATGTTCAAGATTTCCAGACAGTAAATGAGCCAGAATTGTATTGATACCGGACAGTAGTACCAAGGCTTTTTGTCATGGTCTTCCTGTCTTCCTACAAGCCTTCCTAACAGTCAGCCGGCAGCAGTGCAAAGTCGCTGTGGTATTTGCAGTTCCATATTTGAGCAATAGTGTGGTGAGAACAGCTTACTAGCGGGTGATTGTGAAACCGTGTGGCGTTGTGACTGAGGGCATTGTGAACTGGGCAAGGATCCAGAGGACACAGTAGGAAGCACATTGGGTGCATTTCTCGGACTGGCAGCGAAGTGAGTGGGTGCCCCAGGGAACCTCAGACATTTGGGAGAGGGTTAGGAAGTCAAGGTCCTCCGGGGGCCTGTCCCACAGGATGTGGCTCCAGGCAGGCCAGCTCAGAAGTAGATGCCAGCAATGATCCGCACACGTAGGCAGAAGGCCTTGTGGGTTCGCCCTTTCTGCATGGCCAGAGAAGCCCCTTTGATCACTTGGTACTGTGTGATGCCTGGGACTGAGGATTTTCACCAAGCAGTGTCACATAGTTCTAATCCTGATATATGCAGGTCAGATGCTTTGAACTTCTCTTACTCCAGAGTGTATAAAATGAAGGAAAACTTTCTATGAATGGAATACCTAAACCTGATACAGATAGACCAAAAAAGAAAGTTATAAACGCAGTTTATTTAGGACTACCAACATAAAAGGCCCATTAGACTATCAGGGACCAGAATTAAATACTACACTAAAGAAATAAGACATTATGAAGAGGTAGGATTTATTATTACAGTTTACCAGGGTAGACCCTAACTGGGAAGTCCATTAATATCATCACTGCCTTAGTAGATACTAGGAGAAAAAGCTTTTGCTTCTCTTCACAGGTAGTGAAAAGGATCCTACACCCATTTCCTGATTAAAACAAGAAAAAACATCCCATGAGATGGAACTGATGGACACCTCTTTAGTGCTAAAGTGTACATAGCTCAGTTCTAGAGACAGCATTTTACTCAGCTGGGAAATTCTAGCAAGTGAGACACACATGGCAAGGACGTCCACTATTTCCATACTTAACATCATATTGGTGGTTATTGGTCAGTGCAGTTAGACAAGAGAAAACCACTAGAAGCATCAGAATTTAACATACAAAAGGATGAGCTCACCCTTACTTCATAACTATGATGTGATCCCAGCAGAAACAGCAGCAAGTTGTTTTCTGGATGTGAATAGATTGGTTCTAAAATTCACATGGAAAGTAAATCTGCAAGAATAGCACAGAAACTCCCAAAACCATGGAACAATGAAATGAGGCTGGCCCTGTTTGGTATATTGCATGTCTTGTATAATAAGCATGGTTCAGAAGTTCAGGTTTATAAATGGGCAGTGGAAGGAAGGCAGAAATTCTGGAAATAAACCCAGATGCGTATGAAAATCTGGGATAAAAGTTGCAACCCAGAGGGCCAACACTGAAGGTAGTTAAGACCGGTGGATAGGCAAGTGGGAAAAGTTAAAATTGGACTTGTATGTAAGGATAAGCTTCAAGTATTTCAGAGATCTAAAAGTAAAATGGAGGCCCTGGCATGGCATTGCACGGCAGGGTGACTGTAGATGATAATTATGTACTGTGTGTTTCCACAGCTGGATGAAAGTGTATTAAATGTTTTCACCATGAAGAAATGATGGACGAGCCAGGCGTGGTGGTGCACGCCTGTAATCCCAGCACTTGGGAGGCTGAGGCAGGAGGATCGTTGCAAGTTCGAGACCAGCCTGGGCTACAAAGTGAGCTCAAGGCCAGCCTGAACTGCACAGAGACCCTGTCTCAAAAAGACAAAAAAAAAAAAGAAATGATAGACAATAGACGACTGAAGTGGTAGACATGTTGGCATGAACAGTATATGGTATATACATACGTTAAACCACCACATGGTACTCCTTTACTGTGGACAGTTTTTATGTATCTATTTAAAAAAAGATAAACAATTTCTAAATGCAAAAATTAAGTAAAAAATGAAATCTTGCAAGTGCAGTGGAAGAAATAAATTCTTTCACAATCTTTCAATAGGAAAAGACTCTAGGGTAAAATCTAGGTATTAGTAAAATAAATATCTGGTAAGTTTGAGTGCATTAAAAACTCACACATAGAATCTGAACTTTGAAGAAAGAAAGAAGCCACCCTCTTACTTTGAAATGAGAAAGGTCTGCAAGCAGAGATTTTGCTGTGTTGGAGCGCTAAGCTAAGGAGAAGATAACATCCGTGTAGAGTCTAATCTCTATGAAAACAGGGACTGTTGTGTTTGTCACTAACGCCTGGCCCTGGGGTGTTGTCTCCCACGTCCTCAGTGTGTGCTAAATGACTAAATCAGGGTCCCGCAAATGTGATGAGACACTGTCATCTCAATCTTGGTTCTCCTTCCTGGGGTGATATACGTGACATCTACAGCTTCAAGGGGGAGAGGTTTATTTTGGCTCACGGTTCCATCCATGGTCAGTGGTGGAAGGGTGTACAGTAGAAAAGCTGCCCATGTGTTGGCAGCCAAGAAACAGAGAGAGAGGGAGGAGCTGGGGCAAGAGAGGAGCCCTTCCGGGTCACGCCCCCGGGGACCCACCTCTTCCTGCTGAGCCCTGCGTCCTAACAGCTCACCGCTGCCTTAGTAGATACTAGGAGAGGCAAGCGGGAGTTTTAAGCTAAAACTTCCCAGACAGGCTCTGGAAGCAGAGGGCTGCTGCAGCTGTGCTATCCTCATGATTCAATCACCTTTCCAAGACCCTTCCTGTGAATTCATGAGGCCTTAGGGGACAGTCTCAGTCCAGACCATAATAGTTACTGTGCAACAGTTTGAGAAACTCTGACGTAGTTCCTGTGTGGTACCATTCAGCTGTGTGAATTAATGGAAAGTTCTAGAAATACTGTTTATTTCAGGTATGAACTGAACTGAGACTGTAGCCTTCTTACCAGTTTGCCAGCATTTTTTCAGGGCTTTGGGAACTGAGCTATTTTTTACTGGCCATATATGTGGGAAGCCTGTAGTAGATTTCAGAAGGTCTCAGAGGCAGGGAGAACACAAGATACTGACTTGACTTTGGAGTGTCAGAGAAAATGGTGGCTGTTAACCATGCGCTTCTCATTACAGGCCCAGTCGGGGAGTATTCAGAACACTGTGATGTTAGACAAACAGAAAGAGCTTGACTGCAAAGTCAGAAACGTGAAGGACCAAGTCATGGTGAGCACTGAGTGAACACATGCCTTTATTCTGTAATTTCCATTGCGGAAACAAGGTTTCTGTATCGGTCACTTTCCCATCGCTGGGACACAGTACCTGATACCCACAACTTACAGGAAAAGAGGTTCATTGGGCTCACGGTTTCAGAGAATTGAGTCCATGGTTGGCTGGCTCCAAGGAAGAAACAGTGTGGCAGTGGGGAGGAAAGCAGCTCATACCGTGGCAGCCGGGAAGCAGAGAGAGAAGAGGGGAGCAGTGGATGAGAATGCGCCCTTCCAGGCCACACCCACAGTGACCCTCTCCAACCAGCCCATGTCTCAGCAACACATTTAGCTACCAAACTCACCAGTGGGTGACACCACCGAGGAGCACAGCACCTCCATGACCCTGTCACCTTCCAAAGACTTTTGGACCTTAGCAGTTTCAGTTACCTGAGTGTAAAGCTAGTAATTGGTATTTTAAGTAGTTGAAAAGAAAAATTATGCTAAAGTTCCAAACCAGAAGTAAACAGCTTGGTAAAACCAGTGATCACCTAGGCTGCTTATTTCCCTATGGTAACTTTCAAATGCTGCACTTACCTTTTTCTTCCTTCCAACATCACACAGTACATTGTTGACACTGTTTCCATTGTCTGATAAAGGAGATGTCAGACATCGCTTCTCTAGATGGCCCTTTAATTCTACAACCCTTAAATCAAGGTGTTCCTGGGGTCAAGCAGAACTCCCATATAAGCATGGCCTATCCGCCTCAAGTACCTGTTTTAATCTCAGACTTGCAGGAGAAGCAAAAAACATTCCATTGAAAGAAATTCTGGTACATTTCTACTCAGAGTGAGATGAACACACCATTAAAGTAGCACCATGTCAGCTTGGTCTGGAAATAGCCCAAGAAATCCAGAGAATAATGTGATGACATCCAAAACAAACAAATAGGATTTGTTGTCCAATTGTGTTTGAGTATGGCAGAGGACTCTGTTTAAAGTCTCACCAGAATCACCAGGATAGTGGATGTTAAAGCAGGGCTGCTCCAGGTAGGGGGTGGTGGTCACCACCTCACCTCTAAGGATCAAGGACATTTTCCGTGAGCTTGTTGTTCCCTGCGGTATGCATCACACTGAAGTTGTTCAATTCTGAGATAGTCTCGGAAATGATTAGGAAATGTCAGAATTTAGGCCCTAAAGCAAGTGGTGACAGTTTGAGGATTGTTAATATGTCCTCTTTTCTTAGAAAATGCGACTATACACTTACTAATGAAATAGATACTTCCTTATGTGGGTATTAGAGTTTTGTAAGTCCCATCAGTGAGTCTTTGCAGGAGCTGAAACTGTTACCAATTGTTTCCGGGTCCTATAGAAGCAGTAGTCTGTTTCCTGAAGTCTTTAGGTGCAGATGATCAGTGAAATACATGTTTCTGTCTTTATTTGTAGAGCATAGAGCAAGAGATCAAAACCCTAGAAGATTTACAAGATGAATATGACTTTAAATGCAAAACCTCACAGAACAGAGGTAAGAGTGAACAAAGCAATGCCCATTGGCTATATATTTTTTCCATCTGTGCCAAACAACAAAGCCAGGCCTTGCATATTTGCCAAGTATTTTATGACTGATTTACGGGTCTTGGGTTCCTGATGATCCAGGCAACACTTCCTTCAGCTGGCTTCTGTTGACATTGTGGGTCAGGTCGTTTCTGTCACGGGCTATCCTATACCTGGTAGAATGTTCTGTTTCCTTGACATCTGCTGCTGTGGCACCTGACTCTCATCTCCATTGGTGACAACACAAATGTCACCAGACATTGCCAGATGTCCTGGGGGGAGGACTGAGCCACCCCCGGTTGGTAACCACTGGTTGTGTAGTACTCGCTGTATTTCTTCATATGCCTTGGCTACCCACTCGCATAGACTGGTACATGTGTGGGGTTTCCCCGCCCTGACACCTGACCCCCTGCCAAGTCTGTGTGTATGTGCCCCATGTCACCTTAGCACTTTCTGTGTGTTTTCAAGCAGTTTCGCTCTGTTTTGTGGTTGCTACTTCGCTTTAGTGACAGTAACCACTACAGAGAACTGCAGGATGGATTCTGTAGAGCAAGTTCAAGTGGACACTGCTTCTAGCCTAGTAATCATTTGGTTGCTAGGTAGGGAGTATCAGTGTGATTTGGGAAAAAGGAAGAGAGAAAAGAACCTCAGTGACTGGTTCCTAATTGTGCACTTCTCTTTCAGAGCCGTAGATATGTTTCATGGGCATTTATCTGAAGTTTTGAATTTGGTCATTTGTATTCATTTAAGTAAAAGTCTGGCAGCAATTTAAATAGTAAACTCTGCTCTCCGCAATTTCCATGGGTCACTGAAAACTAGTACTTGATAGGAAAATTAGTACTTCAGTAGCTCCAGTTTTTATACTTAGGACATTTTCTTCTTGATGGCTTGATAAAGGTTAAAGAACAGTTGCATTTGTGTCATATCTCTCCTAAATTTATGTGAATCTTGCTTTTCATTGGATTCATTTTCTAACACATTTTTATTTTTATGTTCTCTGTTAATTCATAGAACATGAAGCCAATGGTGTGGCAAAGAGTGACCAGAAACAAGAGCAGCTGTTGCTCCATCAGATGTATTTGATGCTCGACAGTAAGAGAAAGGTAGTGGTCACTTTCCAGAAGACCGTGTTACTTTTGTTTTTTGTGTGTTTTTTTTTTTTTTTTTTTGGGTTTTCTCCGGTACCGGGAACCGAACTCACGACCTTGCGCTTGCCAGGCAGGCGCTTTGCTGCTGAGCTAAATCCCCAGCCCCTTCCGTGTTACTTTTGATGCAGACTATAGGTAATAGACGTGAAGTTTAGAACAGTGGAAAAATTACTTTTATAACCACTTGGCTTAATGTCCTCATTGAACGTAAAAGGATATTTGCTTTGCTTAAAAAAACAAAAAAACTTTAAAAGTTCAGTGATGAAAAACAAGTTTATTTCATCTTGCTTCTTCCTCTCCCTTTAGGAAATAATTCACAAAATCAGAGAGCTGTTGAATGCCACAGAGCTGACCCAGAACACCTTGATCAACGACGAGCTGGTGGAGTGGAAGCGACGGCAGCAGAGCGCCTGCATCGGGGGGCCGCCCAATGCCTGCCTGGACCAGCTGCAGGGCTGGTAAGATGCAGCCCTAGAACCACACCAGGCAGGATGGGCACAGCTGCTGGCCCTGCCAGAGCTTCCGGTCAGAGCTTGGCACGGTGCGGCTTCTCCCGGGCCTGGAGACACCAGGAGAGCTCAGTGTTGGTCATGCCTGTGGCCACATCCAGCCACGTCCACTTGGTTTGGAGTCTTAGAGCTGGCAGCGTGTCACTGGGCTGTACCCAGCCCCGGGGGTGTGATCACTGTGTAGCACACTTTGATGGTTTATTAAGGACAACAGATCGTGAGGCCTTGTCTAGTCTCCCATAAAGCACTGGGTGTCACAGCGATCATCCAGTCACCACCCAGAGCACTTGAGAGACACTGGCTCTTGGCACCTTGCCTGTCGGGATTCTCAGTGTGGTGGATAGACAAGGGAATAACGCTGCACAGCGGACAGACCCAGGTGTCCCAGCAGCAGTGTACTGGCTTCCATGGGGAACAGGGGTCACCAGAAAGCTTTCAAACAAGAGGTGACCTGCCCCACCCGAGGGTGACCCATCATGGCCTATAGCTAGGAATATAACTGGCCTATAACTGTCCGGCAGAGCGGAGCCCCTGACTGCATGATAGGCAGCTGGAGAGGCAGGCAGGCATGGGCAGGAATACACACCGTGTGTCACCCAGCAGGGACAGGAGCACAGAGGCGAGTGTAGACCTGGTGAAGGGCGCGTTACCCTGGTGTTTGGTTGGAAAGCTGGTCTGGCACAGCCTGGGGCTGGCGCAGAGGTGAGGTCCCTGTGATGCTGCAGCGTTGGTGGTATAGTGGTGAGCATAGCTGCCTTCCCTGTGATACTGCAGCTGTTAGTGGAGCCAGGAGGGACCACAAGGGCAGGGAGAGCGTGGCTCCAAGGGGTGGTGGCCTGGGACAGTCGCTGAGTACCCAAGGACCAGGGCCCTAGAGGGGGTGTATTCATGGGGTTGCATCATTAATTTTTCAAAATCACAATTCAGGCACTTGTTTTCATTCCACAAGTTGCCTGTATGCACCCGTTTCTCTTGGGTTAGAGCAGAGTTTCCAGGCCCAGCTTGCTCTGGGACCTTGAGAGATTCTGACCCCTAAGGCACCCGTTATGGTTTGTGTCTGGATGTCCCCCCAAAGCCTCATGCGGTCATGGGATGGGCTTCTAGAGTTTATGATTGATCCATGGTCCAGTGATGGGATTATGGGTGTGAGTGCTGTACTCGCCCTGGGGCAGGTAGTCTGCATACAGTAGAAGGCAGGGGAAAGAGGCTGCTCTCTGCTGTTCCTCTCGTTTGCTCTTGTTGCTTTTGCTGTTTTCTGCTACCATGAACATTTGCCCTCTGCCATGTGCCACCCTGCCTTGGAGCCAGCTGAGTATGGACTGAAACCTCCACAAACTGTGAGCTGAATAAACCTTTCCTTCCTTCATTTTGGGCATCAGGTATTTTGTGTCAGCAACGAGAGAAAAGTAGCCAAGACAGCGCCCTTATCCCCCATTCCCCCATCAGCCCTCCAGATGGCTGGGAGCCCTGGGGCCTGAGTCACCACAGGCCACAGGCGCCTCTCCAGGGACAGCGCCCTCTCCTGTGCTATGTGAGCACCGTTTTCCGGGTTTCAGGGCTCTGGGCAGGATGTCCTGGCTCCCCGTGCTGCCACCCTACTGCTTGCTCTGGCATGAAAGCCTCTCTTAGTGCCAGGGGCTGGGACCAGGGAATCTCCCAAATGAAGCAGAGGGAGGAGACACGTTTACAGACGTCTGTGTCATCCTCCAGCCCATTGGGGTGGCCCTCCCACGGGTCTCCTGGCTCTGCAGCTCTGTCGCTGTTAATACCAGCTCTCGGGAAGGAAGAACGAAGTGACCACCAGGCTTCGCTGGGCCCATGGTTCTCTAGGCTGAGTGGAGCTGCAGTCTCTATTCTTTCCTCTCCTCTCCCTGCAGCGTCCCATGGCTGGCACCCAGGTCCCTGCCTTAGCATACAGCATCAGTGGCTCCCCATTGCCTCTCCCTTCACCTGAGGTGTCTGCTGCTTTTTCGCCTGTTTCTCTCTGCTCCTTGCTCTGCCCGTTTGAAATCCCAGGTATCTTAAAGGTCTGCTGAGCCTAGCACAGTGGCACACCCCTGTAATTCCAGCTACTTGAAAGGCTGAGGCAGGAGGATCACTGTCACAGTTCTTGACAGTAGCAGGGTGCAAAAGGATGAAAGATTACTAGAGTCAGTGTCCAGTCCACACTCCAAGGGGGCTCAAGGGCTGCCGTGAACCGAGACCCCTCAGTGTGAGAAAGTCTTAAATAACAGCCTTGACCTGAAGCCTCCATGGCCTTTTACTGACAGAACCAGGAAGCAAGGATCAAAGGAGAAAGAAGGGCATCCAGACAGGGACTCTGTGGGACAGGGAGCAGTGAGGATGGCCTGGTATGTGGTGGACTCTGGGACTCATTTAAATGATAAAAGGCTATGAGGAGGATGAGGGCTGAGCGTTCACTCTTCAGGCAGCAGGTTTTGATCCCAAGGACTTGCCGTCATTAATCTCAAACCATGCGCTCCGGAAGTTTTAGGCTTGTGGCTCTGTCTGTCGATCTCATACAGACCTGTGGCCAAAGTCCCCAGGGATCACAAGTTCAAGGCCAGTGGGGCAGCTAAGGGAGACCCTGTCTCAAAATAAATAAAAAGGGCTGGGAGTACGGCTTGATGTTGGGGTAACCCTGAGCTCAATCTTACGAAGGTCGGTGGCAGTCGCAGATGACCTGGGAGCCCCCGTAGAGCTCAGGAGTCTGCAGAGGCTTTTGATGCAGGCTGTAATCTTTTAGTGCATGTTGATCCTTTTTCTCCAAATAGCCGTGCTCCTTCAACCACAAGCCTCCCTCCCCGCTGGTCCCTGTAGCGTGGGTGCCACCCCTGTAGGGCATGCGTGAGTCGCCTGCCTGGTGGAAGGACGGCCTGGGTCCCTCCTGGGAGTGCATTAGTTCCCGTGACTCAGCCCGGCTGCTCTGGGACGGCTGCTCACGGAGACACCTGTGTCTCGCACCCCCCAGGTTCACTGTCATCGCGGAGAGTCTGCAGCAGGTGCGGCAGCAGCTCAAGAAGCTGGAGGAGCTGGAGCAGAAGTTCACCTACGAGCAGGACCCCATCACCAAGAGCAAGCAGGGGCTGTGGGACCGCACCGTGGCCCTGTTCCAGCAGCTCATCCAGAGGTGATGCCACGTTCCATGTGCATGTTTATTTATGGGCTTTGCGAGTTTTTAACGGTGCTTGATCCTTTCTGCCTTCCTTCTTATCTCAGTGGCCCCTTTTCCATTCTGCCTCCCGGTCTGGAGCTGTAATAACTTTTTCCTCCCTCTCTTCCCCCGACCCAGTCCGTGCTGAGACCTGTGGCAGGATGTTTGTCCTCTTTGTTCTGTGCTGTGGCGTGTCAAGCCCTCTTTTCTGAGCTTCTGGCAAGTAGCCCCACAGCCTGGCTCCCGCCTCTCCCTGCCAGCCTGGGGTGCCCTCCGCTGGACGAGGCACGCACTTGTTCACACTTGTTCTCTGCCTTCCAGACCTCACGGTTCATTGTTTGTCCCCCTCCCATTCTGCCTTTTGTTACCTCAGTGGTTACTGGGTCCTGTTACCTCTGTCATCCTTGACCCAAGACCCAAGCAGGGCCCAGCACTCTGCCTTATAAACGGCAGGCCGCCCCAAGCATAACGAGTAGGCAGAAGTCACTGCTCACTGAAGAGCAGAGTTTGGGTCCCAGGGGTCTTTCGTTTTGTATCTTGACACTAACAAGCCATGCAGAGAAGATCTTGTTTTCCTGTGCTGACTTCCAAACAAGAATGCCTATGTGCTGGATTTTGAGATAATTAAAGACCCTTGGTTGTATTTTTCGTGCAAATCTGACGGTTTGTGCAGATGTACAGAAGAACATAATTGAATCCAGGGTTTCACGGTAGGGTGATGTCACAGGTTGTTAGTGACTGGGTGTGCGCTGGGTGTAAAGTAGATGTGGAGATTTCTTCACTCACTGGTAAACGCCACTTTGTTTGTCCAGTTTGTCCGATTTTGAAACTTTTTCAGTCAGTGCTCTCTAATTCCATTTCTTCTTTAGGGAAAGTCATTTATTTTCTCACTGCCTCAACCCTGATGGAAATGCTAATTTGTCTGCATTCGCTGGGTCTTTGCAGCTCCTTTGTGGTGGAAAGACAGCCGTGCATGCCCACGCATCCACAGAGGCCTCTGGTCCTGAAGACCGGGGTACAGTTCACCGTAAAGCTGAGGTAATTTTTAAAAAAATGCAGCTGTGTACACTGCCCGTCACATAGCTTGCCCTTTTCATTTCCTCATACAAAACTATTATACAGGGGATTTAAGAGGAAATCCATTTTCAGTAGGGATTGTATTATGAATTCCTAGAATCTCCGAGATTCTTTTATAGAAGCACAACCGATATAAATGCAAATACACACATCTGTTTTCCCTCCAATGGCAGATGTATCACATGTGCATAGTATAAAGGAGCTCAGAATTGCGTACAGGGGTGTGACAGAGCGTAGAAGTTCCAATGGCCTCCCTGCTCCCAAAAGCAGGCTCATAACGAGAGCTTCGTGACCCCCTGTAAAGGAAGTAGGCTGTCTGGACATAGGTTATATCTGTGCGTGTTCCTAGTGACTGACTTCATGGCTTTCGTGAGATTTCCACAGTGTCTGTGATCCAAACATCCACGGGCCAGCACCACGGTGGCCTGGTGCTGGTCCTCCTACAGTGCTGTTCATGTCCACACAGATGTGCAGGGCACGTGCGTGTGGATGTATTCCTTACATGGACACACACACGAAATACATGACAGTTATTACTTCACTTTTGAAGATGAGGACTCTACATGAATCTTGTTCCGTAGTCGGCTTTTACCTTGGTGGTAGTTGTGTAGGTGTTTCCGGGTGAGAACATCCGGGCTCACTGTGTTCTGGTGAATGGCTGCAGTCCCTCATCTGCTTCTCTGGAGATGAGCACTGCACCTCAAGGCGAGGACTTGCCTCCAGGGTTGGCCGCATCCTTTCTCACTGGATGCAGTTGGTTCACGTCCACCTGCTCCTTCCCTGTTGGGCCTGAGCAGCACCACACGCTAGTGTCTGTGGAAGCTGAAACTTAGCGCTGCAGGAAGACTAAAGAGGGAATCCCATGCTGACCCAAGACCTGGGGCTCCTCCCACCTTCCAGCTAGCAGAGCAGCGGTGCCTGGGGTCCTAGGAGCCCAGCATCCCAGTTTCCACGCTTCCACACTGCCCCGCTGTTCAGGAGGGCAAGCCTCATCTTTCCAATTATGGGTAACAGCCTTGCTTTTCTCCCACTAGGACAGAAAAGTAGTTGTAAGTTCTACAACAAGTAATGTTTGTCGCTTTCCACCCATCTAAGGCCAGAAGTAGAACTTCTGACAGTGCTTTCTGTTGGCGAGGTTGTATAGGACACACCACACTCGCTGACCCTGGTAGGAACAAGTCGATGCTCAGTTCCACCAGAACTTCATGCTGCAGTTCTGCCCCAGCAGTCTCACAGCTAGGAACCCACAGGAGCATGGATTAAGAACAAAGCCAAGCAGACGGACAGCATGTCAGCGTCCTTGCTTGTAAGAACCAGGAACTAGGGGGGTGATGGTTTCCGTATATGTTCATAGAGGGATACTTGGCATATTAAATATGTTGTAGTAGATCATTTTTTTAAAGTAATAACTTTTATTTTTCTCTCCAGACTGTTGGTGAAGTTGCAAGAGCTGAATTACAATTTGAAAGTAAAAGTCTTGTTTGACAAGTAAGATCATTTTTATGTTACCTCTGGTAACATACCATTGAAATGCTCGTTTTTGGGTTGGGGCTATAGCTCAGTGGCATAAACACCTACTTGGCAAGCACAAGGTCGTGAGTTCGATCGCCGGTACCGCAAAAAAAAAAGAAATGCTGGTTTTGTTAATCAGATGTGAACTCCTGCGTTTGTGGTTGCTCAGCAGTGCCGTACCCTGGGAGGGAGGAAATTAGCCTTCCTGGGGACTAGGGGTGAGCCCAGGTCCTGGCCTGGCTGCCAGAGTCCACCGGGCCATCCCCAAGTGACCCAGCAGAAAGAAATGGCTCCCTCTCTGCACGTTGGCAGCTTCCCCTAGAGCTGTGGCTTTTTAGATGAAAATGAAGGAAAGGATGAGCGTCCAAGGGTGCAGCTGGACTTTGCACACCTGGGCCAGCTCCCGAGGAGAGGCCTGGCGCGAGCCCAGCGGTCGGTGAGGCTGTGCGGCGCAGCGGCCAGCTGCAGGGTGGGACTGTCACAGGTCCCTCCTGGGAGAGCGGCCCGTTCGCCGCACTCTGCTGTGGCCCAGCCCCTCTCTCTGTTCGTTGGTGCTCCTTTGTCTTTCCAGCCTCTTCCAGCTCTGGCCTTTCTCCTGTCTCTCTGTTCCTTTCACTGTAAACGCTGATGTTCACCAGAAGAATCGATCCACCTTACAGCTGTTCACAGCACGCTTCCCTGCTAGTTGCAGTAGGAAAGGAGGGTTGTTTCCTCCTGTGAGGGAGTAGTGACCTCTAACCCGTATCTAGGCCCTGGCGTGGCTGTGGTGTTGCTGTAACAAAGTACTGGAAACTGGGCACTTTATAATCAGCTCATTGTCGCGGTGCTGGGAAGTTCAGAGTGGGGAGGCAGCGTCTGTGCAGCGTCACGTCCTGTAGGGGGCGTCCTGTGGCCCGACAGGGTAGGAGTGGCAGCCAGAGCCAGCTGGGAGGGCCCGACTAGCTTCACAGTAATCTGCCTTGGAGCAGCCGGTGCAGCTTCACCAGACCTAAGCCATGCTTGTTGGGCAGCGTTCGTCCCTGTCACTGGTCAGCATGGCCACCCCGGGAACCAGGGAACCGGGCCTCTAGCACGTGGCCTCTAGGGGACAAACCGCAGCCAGGCCGCAGCCTGGCAGAGTGGTCCTTGGACCTGCACAAGGGCAAGACCTTTGTGATCTCAGCTTCCACTTCATCTTGTCCCTTCCCCTGAGTAACCGGGCTCCTGCGGCACTGTCACGAGAGCGCTGAGATAGCGGAGAGGAAAGTGCGGCCGGCGGGCCCCATGGAAGGTCCTGCGGGTTCTCTGGGGAACCTCGCACAAAACCGGGACTTCCCACAGCGTACACCTCACGGGGTCCTGGAGGGAAGGTTGGTGCAGGGTGAGAAACGTAACGTGTGACCCAGTCGATTTGTTTAACGAGACAAGTCGTGGTTAGTGTGGGAGGTTGAGGAAGAAGGGAATGAGGAACAGGCCAGCAAACCAGCGTCGTAGAATTTCTTTTTTTATCTTTCACTTACATATGTATATTCTATGTTTCTGTTGAAGCTAACTGCGAAGTTTAAATGCACTCTTTTGCTTTTGCAGGGACGTGAATGAGAGAAATACAGTAAAAGGGTAGGTGATGCACTTCGCACCCTGCTTTGCTACCTCTGTCGGTCTGTGAGCGTGAAGCCACTTCAGCACCTGTGTCTGATTGTGCAGGTTCCGGAAGTTCAACATCCTGGGCACACACACCAAAGTCATGAACATGGAGGAGTCCACCAACGGCAGCCTGGCGGCCGAGTTCCGACACTTGGTACGAGGCTGGTTGCCCTCTAGTGCAGCCGCGGGTCTGTCAGGACTTGTGGTGCTGGGTGGCTCTTGGCAGGGTGGAAGATGCCCCTTAGGCCTTCTAGACCGGCTGGTGGCCTCTCGTTGCTGCACTGGGGCACGCTAGCTCCCCTGCCTCATCCCAGGGCTGTCCACTCTGTCTTTTGCTCAGCTCACGCCCCTGTGTGAAATAGTGGCTGCAGGGATCCCAGTAAAACTGCTTCAGTAGCCTGCGTGGGCGTAAACTGTCTGCACCAGCCATGCCACGAGGCAGCTGTCACTGTGGTGCCCTGGAGTTTGCCCAAGGCTGCTCCCTCACTCCCTCCCGTCCTGCTCCTTCTCCTGCTGCTGGCCTCCAGCGGCCTGACTGTCCGGGAGACCCACCCACTGGATTTGCAGGCTGCGCTAAGTGGCACTTCCCCCTTCCTGCCTCCGTGGAGAGGGGCCCGGTGTCGGTGCCGAGCCTGAAGTGAGGTCGCGTGTACCGTGCTCCCTGGTGACTGTCTTGCAAGCCAGCGCACCTGGAGGCCTCAGCATGACCCTAGCTGGCCCCACGATGCCGGCTGGGAAGCTGGGGATGAGGTCCCCGCAGGGTGGGCCCCAGACCCTGACTGTCTGCCCCACCTGGCTGCAGTGCGAGGCACTCGGTTTGGAGAGCCACAGCCGGCCCTTCTGCCTCGTCCCACACTCGGGATCGTGTCAGGTCTTCTTTCTCCCTGGTCCTGAGAGTGGGCCGGGTTGTAGGAGTGAGTCTGAGTTGGCTGCTAGGATGTGGTTTACTAAGACAGTTTCCTGTTTTTTAGCAACTGAAAGAACAGAAGAACGCTGGCAACAGAACCAACGAGGTGAGGGCCCTGGGTCTCGTGGGCCGGCAGGTCCCGCGCGGGGGGCCGGCGAGTGTCTGTGGTAGTGGCAGAAACCCTCTGCTGCCTGCTTTCTGGCTGTTGGGCAGCCCAGAGGAGGGGCTGGTGGGCTTCTGCGTCTCGCACACCTTGTAGGTGGGGGGTTAGTCACAGGAAGTTTGCAGGATCTCGAGGCGCGGTCACTCTCCAGCAGAACAGAGCCCATCTGTGACCGCGTGCTGAGGACAGGGTGGCCCGGGCTCCTGCCGCTGGTCTTTTCAGTTACCTTGCCACATCCTGAGCCTATGGAGTTGCACTGTGAAGCATTTAACAGTGAACTGAGGGCAAAGGACAGAGGTATAGAATATGGGTTTGGAAGAGTTTTTTCCTCCGTCCCAGAGCATGCGTTCCTTTCCACCACAACCAGCAGAGGGCGCTGGAACAACGAGACAGACCTGCTGGTCTCGCAGGCCCGTCTTGCGCTGTAACTGCTGTGTGACCGCAGGTCTAGCAGCAGCACCTGTTGCGTTCTAAGTTGCCGTGATGCTTATGGGAAGCAGTTTGCATAAAGGCGGTTTGAAAACCATCCCTTTCTACCCAAAGCAAAGCGCTTCATGACCTGCCAGGCGTTCAGAGTCAGCGCTCCCTGTAGATAATCAGACCTGAAACGTATCTGCACCCGGAAACCTTAGGTTGTGTGCAAATCTGTTGGACGTTCCTGCTTCCCTAGCTGCGTTTCTTTGTCTGAACTGATAACCTTTGCTATAACTACAGACCTTTGGGCTGGGGATTTAGCTCAGCGGCAAAGCGCCTGCCTGGCAAGCGCAAGGTCGTGAGTTCGGTTCCCTGTACCAGAGAAAAACCCCCCCCAAAAAAAACAAAAACTACAGACCTTTTATCCCAGAGAAAACAGTGAGATGCTTGAAATAATTACATCTAGGATTGACTGTTAAGTAGCAGAATTTTCCAAGCTGTAGCTCTGTGGTCCAGGATCTCTGTGACTTGTTCATTTAGCTTTTGAAAGTCGCAGGATCTGTTCATGAATCGTTATGTTGTTTTCTTCTTCTCTTTTCTAAGGGTCCTCTCGTTGTTACTGAAGAGCTTCACTCTCTGAGCTTTGAAACCCAGCTGTGCCAGCCTGGCTTGGTCATTGACCTCGAGGTGAGGCTTCTGGGGTCCCTGGAGGAAGACTGTTTATGCTTACATCCCACTGTTACGTGTATTTCTATTTCTCAACTTTTGTTTTAGAGCTCCTTTTCTCAAGTATAACTGTATGCAGAATTTCGGTCAATCCCCCGCTTACCTCCGAGAGTACGCAGTTGTCTGGGTAGGATGATCTCAAGGCCTTTGTCACCTTGCAGACGACCTCGCTGCCTGTCGTGGTGATCTCCAATGTCAGCCAGCTCCCCAGCGGCTGGGCCTCCATCCTGTGGTACAACATGCTGGTGACGGAACCCAGGGTATGGACGCTCAAGTACTTTCCTGTGGGGGCGGGGGTTCTAGCTGCGTCTCCAGAGCACCAGCAGCAGTCGGATGTTGAGAGAGAAGTGACTGGCTCCTGTGAGGTTGCTGCCAATCTTGAGTGACCATGGGAAAGTGACGCTCATATGTGTGCCAGGGGTGAGGAGAATGATCTTACCTCTGCTGTCACTATCCTTAAATGTGCGTATCTAAAAAGCAAGCCGCATTCTTAGAGCGTGGCTGCTCGCCGCTGCTGAATTCCAGCTGGTTCTCATTATGCAGAGAGCTCTTGTTCTCAGAGTCACCAGGGGCCCTGAAGGATTGCTTCCAGGAGAAATGCAAGGTTAGGTTCCTGGGCGACTGGTCCCTCCATCTTTGCCCACCTATCACCCGTAGCTTGTGTGTGTGTTTCTAATACATGTGCTGTTGTTCACTTTGACCTGACGGCCCATAGCACCCTAGCTCAGGAGCTGAATGAAGCGTAGCTGAGATGCACCTTTTCCCACAAAGCGTAGCATGGCTCTCTTGTGCCTGGGCTCTCACACAGTGCTTCAGCACTGTGCTGGGTACCATGTTAAACAATGAAACCACCAAGAAAATGCATCGCTCTACAGACGTGCACAAAGCGCGCTAGTTTGCAGTCCGAGTACCAGAACAAGGAGCTCTAGCATTGAGTCGTCCCATTTCAGTGAGAAGCGAAACTGTCGCGTGGCTCCGTTTGTGTGTCACCCCCTGTATAAGATCACGGCTTCAGTGGCCACAGAGGTACCATGGCTGTTGACTTTGTAGTCACACGTAAGTGTGAACAAATCCACATGTGCAAATCTGTGAATAGTGCAAATTCTCTTTCTCGATTGTGTGAGTGTCACATGAAGTGGACGTGCGCTTGGGGGTGGGTCCGGGACTTCCTGGTGACCCCTGGCTCTCGCGTGTTTTCTCCCTAGAACCTGTCCTTCTTCCTGAACCCGCCGTGCGCACGATGGGCTCAGCTTTCGGAGGTGCTGAGTTGGCAGTTTTCATCCGTCACCAAGAGGGGCCTCAACGGAGACCAGCTGACCATGCTGGGAGAGAAACTCCTGGGTATGAGAGGAGCTTCTGCGCCTATAAAAATCAGAACCCAGAAGACTCTCTGCTTGCCCTCTCAGCTCTGTTTGTTCTCTGTTTTGGGTGGGGCCCAGGAGTATTAAAAGCCAGCTACCACTTCTCCTGGCTAAATGAGAAGCAGACCCTATGTTGGAAAGAAAGAGACCTGAGGAGAGGCCTCCCTGACCTCTTCTTTGTCATTTCCGGCTAGCATTTCTGAAGAGGGACCCTGAGGGAAAGTTTCTTGGATTTTATAAAATCCATTTTCTGTGGAGGAAATGAGTTCTTCATGAGAAAGATGAGGTCTTATTGTCCTTGGGGAGAAAACAGAAAAAGTCCCCGACATGAGGATGAGGTCTTTGTCTCACAGACCCAGGCTTTCCTCAGGCGGACCCCGTGGGGGGCACTGTCCACGCAGGGAACGCCCGCTGACCCGCCGCCTGGCCCGTTACACAGTCGAGGCACAGCAGGTCATTGCCTGCCGGGGCCGAAGGCCAGTGGTCACCGCGTCTTACGTGCTAAACGTACCTGAGACTCGTCCATGTTGAAGTCAGTTGGAATGAATGGGCAAATCTGAATCATTCCTTAAAAATGCACAGGCCGCTGTCGCCCAGGTTTATTACAACGTCTAAGATCCCCTGCCTCCCTGTCCTCACCTGCGGAGTCAGGAGGGGATCTGCTCGGCCTGTCATGGCTCCTCGGGGTTCTCTGGGGAGGGCTGTGTGCTTGTGCCTGGCTGTGGGGGGCTCGCTCGCTTGCTGAGGATGTTGGCTGAGGGTGGCCGCAGCCTCCGCAAGCTTGTGTGCCGTTTGGAGGACTGCGGGACACATGGAGCGATCCTCTGAAATGCGCTGGCGAACTCAAGTGTCCGTTCACTTGATCACCCAGGCGTGATCTTGGTCTTAGTCTGAACTTTAAAAAAAAAAGTCTGTGGTGTCTTTGGAAGAGTGGACCCCACAGGAGTAAGGAGCGGGAGAGCGGGCTGGCGCTTTGGGGCCCCGAGCGGCACCCTTGGGGGTGCCGGGGAGGCGCAGGTTCACCCCCAGCCAGTGTCAGCAGGCAGGCGAGGGTGCGAGAGGAGGACTTAAGAGATTGCTTATCTCTGCCGAGGACGATGGTGAGGCTCTGCAGTGTCCCTGCTCTCGCTGAAATCCCTCATGGTCGTGGTGCCCTGGAGTCTGCCGTCCATTCCTTGTGCCATGAAAGTAAAACCAGTGTGCACGCTCTGTAGACTATTTTAATCAGGGCCTTTTGTCGCGTATTTGATCATTGCTAAATCAGCCGCATACACAGGGTCTTCCTTTCTCGGATAGGAGTCTCCTTCTCTTGAGAGCAAACACAGGAGCTGTCAGTCCACAAAAGCATCAGAGTGCCTGCTGCTTGCTAACAGAGCATACTTGTGTTTGCCTAGGTCCAAATGCTGCCCAAGATGGTCTCATCCCCTGGACTAGATTTTGTAAGGTGGGTCCTGCCCAGGGATGGGAACCTCTGAGCTCTTTTGCTGTCCAGCGTTGGGGCTCCTGCAGGTCTCCTCTGGCCGTGGCAGAGAGCTGCTTGCTTGTTTTGGCCTGGCCTTCTCTCGCCCTCAGAGCCTGAGGGCCAGCTGTTTTCTTTCCTTCACACCGAAGTTGGGTCTGCAGGCCAGAGGCCAGCAGGAAGCACCTGCCGGCTGATAACATTCTTTCCCTTGCCATCCCCGGCCCCCCTTGTCCAGCGGCGCTTGGCCTTGTCCGTGTGAACCTCGCGCTCTGCCTGACCAGAGGGGCGAGGGTGGGGGCTCTGCAGTGCTTCTCAGCGCTGGGTCACCCTGAGGCGTGCCCTGGCTGCCGCTGCTGTTTGGAGAGGGAAGCAAGGCCTGGCTCAGGGGATCGGTGGAGGACCTGGGCCGGTCTGCTGCTGTGCGCTGGAGACTTCTGTCTGTGACTGTGGGGCGCTTTGCAAGTGAAACTGCAGTAAGGGGGGCGGGTAGGAGAAGTCGCTATCCCTAATGTGCGCATTTGTGTATTTTCAGGAAAATATTAATGATAAAAATTTTTCCTTCTGGCTTTGGATCGAAAGCATCTTAGAACTCATTAAGAAACACCTGCTGTCTCTCTGGAATGATGGGTAAGAGCAAGAGCCACTGACGATTGCATTTCTGGAGCATTTTTGGTGCCATCCCTTGCTGCAGAGCCCAGACAGAGCCTGCATGGGTGTCATCGTTTGGCAGAATTTACGTCCCTTTCCTGAGGTGCCCATGTACAGGGGTCAGGCTTCCATCCCAGCACGTCAGATTAAACTCATACTTCCTTATATATGTGTGCATTATTTATAAAGATGAACTTGAAAAGCAAGTTCTGGGTGCCACTCATGGATTGATTCAACAGAAATTTCTTGAGCACCTACTATAGTGCCCCTAAGAAATGGAGCAAAAGCCCTTTCAGCCTGGTAAATTGTGCCTAGCTCATTTTCCTGATCAGCTCATATTTAAGCAGAGGCTTTAAATTGACCAGAAATGCTGCAGTATGAAAATAGATGGTCTGAGTTTTGGGATTCAGTGTAAGAAATGCACAGACATGGCCTGTAAGGTCATCGGGTGACAGCACAGGGCCTGAGAATGCTGCCTGCTTTTCCTGAGCACCTGTCCCGTCCCGTGGACCCCATGCTCGTGTAGCGTGTGTGTGTATGTGTGTGTGTGTGTGTGTGTGTGTGTGTGTGTGTATGTGTTTTCTTAACTTTAGCATATTCATGCATTAGTAAAAGGCTTCCTTAAGTGCCGATGAAATGTGTTTTAAGATAGTCTGTAGGTCCTTATCTTGTGTCTGTGCTGAGCCCCCTGGACTGTGAGAGAACACGGGCCCCCAAATCCCGCTTCCTGTCCCCGCGCAGGTGCATCATGGGCTTCATCAGCAAGGAGCGGGAGCGGGCCCTGCTCAAGGACCAGCAGCCGGGCACCTTCCTGCTGCGCTTCAGCGAGAGCTCCCGCGAAGGCGCCATCACCTTCACCTGGATGGAGCGGTCCCAGAACGGGGGCGGTGAGTGGCGGCCCCCACACGTGCGGCCCTCCCACTCGGGGCAGATTGGCCCTCACTGAGAGCACCGGGAGCTTTGGTCACGAGATCGCAGGTCCCATCCTTGCCCCAGCTGAGCCCCCAGGAAGGGCTCTGGAAAGCATAGGGATATTGGCGAGTCGCTGCCTGGAGCGCGTTGTGGAAACAGTGGCTTTAAAAGACAAAGCCCCCGTCTTTCCTTTCTGTCCGCCCTGTTATCTGCGGATCAAGGATGTGAGTCAGTGTCCTTGTAGATCTTGGACAGGGTCCTGCTTCGCACAGTGCCAGGGCCCAGCCTCCCCTAGGTGATTCCAGCGAGAGGGCACCGCCGAGGGCTCCTCTGCCAGCACTGTCAGTCGGGGCTGTGGGGACGGCTGCAGCCCCGGCTGTGCTTCAGAGCAGCCGCAAGTTTCTGGTGTTGTATTTCTGTGTAAGCAAACGAGTCCGTGGCTGACAGACCTCACAGACCTCGCCGTGGTACAGCGCAGATGAGGAAGTGGTTGTGGCGAGCTGAGTGCTTTGCAGTTTGTAGTTTGCTTAGAGCTGGAGGAGAAATTGTAGTTTGCTTAGAGCTGAAGGAGAAATTGATGGGTCCCAAGACTTATCTTTTCAGGAGGGAGATGCAAAAGGGTGGGGTGCGTTCTTGTTGTTTGTTTCTTCTTCTGATGAAAAAGCAGGACGGCGGGGTCAGAGCCTGGGACAGGCAGTCGCTGTGGAGCCTGCCCAGTTCCCCCTTTCCCTGGAAGGCCATTTCCTGAGCCCGCTGAGAGATGGAGTTAGCAGCCAAAGAGAGGCAAGCCTTGGCAGCCAGGAGAGTTAAGCGGCGGGGCAGCAGCTCCAAAGACGGGGCACATGTGTGGCCAGCAGTTGTCGTGCGCTCCGGAGCCGGAGATGCTGGGTCCCTTCAGGGGCAGCTCTGGATTAGGTCTGCAATGAGAACAGGAGGGAATTAAGCTTTGGCATTTGACATCAAGGGTTAGAGGGAAAAGTAGGATGTGAATTTCCTTGTTTCAAAAGTTGTTTTCTGTATTTAACCATCATTTTAATAAAAAAAAAAAAGATGTTCAACATGAAAAGAAAAACAGAAAATGAGTTTGTCTTTTAGTCACTCTGGTTTGAGTGGTGATGAGTGATTTATCTGCTTGGGGCAGCATTCTGGTGAAGATGCAGGCATTTCAGGGATCCAACACACCACTTTTGGCCAGATTTGTAAATCTTGAGTAAAAAATGGCAAGTGCAGTGTTGGCGAGAGTAGAGGCTGCCTTTGCTTCACCTCCTTTTATGGCAGGATTGGAATTAGAAATAAAGCAGTCTGCCCTACATCAGTCCTCCACACGGGCTCCTGGAATCCCTAACTTCTGTGGGGTGTCGGCCCCTGCCTGTGTCTGAGGCCGTTCTGTGGGACTCACCCAGCTTTTCCTGTGTGCAGAACCTGAGTTCCACGCCGTTGAACCCTACACCAAGAAAGAGCTTTCTGCCGTTACTTTCCCCGACATCATCCGCAATTACAAAGTCATGGCTGCGGAGAACATTCCAGAGAACCCCCTCAAGTATCTCTACCCAAACGTTGACAAAGACCACGCGTTTGGAAAGTACTACTCCAGGCCGAAGGAGGGTGAGTGGGGAGCCGGCCGTGGCCCTCCAGGGGGCGGACACGGGGTCCTCTGCTGGGGTGGTGACACAGGCTCACTTGGCTGTTAACCTGCCCCAGGCTTCTCAGCCAGGGGTCAGTGCCAAAATGAAGCCTAACTCACACGTTAGGAGCTTGGACAGTCCACTTCTGCTCTTACTGCGTTTCCACCTTTTCCCCGTGAAGAGGGTAAAGGTGAAGAACCACAGCCGCGCAGTGTCTGCCAGGTAGCTCTTGTTAAAACAGGAGGCGGAGGTCCAGGGGAAGGGAGCCCCGTGCTATTTGGCACTGTCAGTGATTATTACAGGAGGAGCTTCATCCTAGGATGTGAGTCTTGCGCTTCTGGCTCGTCCCTGAGCTGCAGTTCAAGTTCAGCTTAGAACCACTGGCCCTGGAACACACCAACACCAGTGCAGCCAACTGCTTTTCACGTCAAAGCCTCACTAGGAGGATGGCGATGCTGGCGTGGAGACACCCTCGGCTTACGCTGTGTGTCGGCATCAGCTGCAGCAGAGAGCGCTTCGCGTGCGTGGGCTCCGCGTTCTTGAGGAACCACAGCCTGGGCAGAAGCGTCCAGCAGGACTCCTGCTGTAGCCACCCTTTCTCCCCTCCTGGCTTCTGCATTCCCACAGGGACTTCAGGGCTCCCAGGCAGAGAGTGGGGTCAGCACCTCTGCAGGGTTGCAAGGCTCTTAAGTTGTCAAGGACAACGTAGAACCTTCATTCCCCAGTGTGTCGATTTGTTCCGTGTGGCGTCTGCTAATGGAATGTGTACATCTGCTTCCTTCCAGCACCGGAGCCGATGGAGCTTGACGGCCCCAAGGGAACTGGATACATCAAGACTGAGTTGATTTCTGTGTCTGAAGTGTAAGTGAGCGCAGAAGAGTGGCATGTTCAGAACCTCCAGCCGGCCTCTCCTGGCTGGGGCCTCTCAATTGTATTTTGCTTTGCATTTTGCGTTTCCATTGTAACTGCTCTGCCATCACAGTTGGACTTCCTGGAAAGAGCCCAATTAGGATCCTGGTGTCATTGCCTGCCAGCATTTTACTGCCTTTAAAAAGCAAAACGCAGATCACAACAAATAGCTACAGTTGTATTGTAAGGTATATACATTCTCCCCAAACTGAAACTTGGAAAAAGTAAAAATAAAATAAACTGTTTTTCAGTGGGAAAGTAGTTCTTTTCAATTGAAGAAAGGCCAAATAATGATTGAGATCCATTTTCTCCACTTGCTTTTATTTTGTCGTTTCATTTCATAAAAGGTAGAAAGAGTTTTGGGAAGTCATTGTCAGTTATTTGGCCCGCAGCACTGTCTTGGGGTGAATGGATGTAGCCTTCATGTAAAAACCCTCTGTGGATCCGATTTATCTGCATACAGACCTCAAGGTAGGGATGAGGGACTCCTTGGGCACTTCTCAGGTGCCGCTGTGTTCAGGGGAAGCCACGAGACACTGTTGTCCCAGGAGGTTGCCGCACACACTCACATGAGGCATCACCAGGCAGAAGCGCACAGGTCCCTCTGGCTCTTGTTCCACACTCCCAGAGTCCCGCACACTCCCAAGGGGCCGGGCTGGGGACATTAACCTCCCACCCACGATCTCTACTCTGACAGATGCATTTTATAAGTGTATTGACTTTCCCCCGGTCAAAGTGCAAAGCAGTCAGTCCCAGAGAGGATAAAACTACCTGAATCTGCACCCTGCTTTCATAACACGAGTGTTAACACTCCCCTCTTCTCTCTCCCCATTCCAGCCACCCTTCTAGACTTCAGACCACAGACCAACTGCTCCCCATGTCTCCTGAGGAGTTTGACGAAGTGTCTATGATACTCCCTGTGGAATTTGACAGCGTGGTGAGTACAGCAGCAGGAGTGTCCCACCCTCTGTGACCGATGTCCCCTGAGGCCAGGCAGACCGTGTGCCCGCACATGGGTGCCAGGAGGAGCTCTGGCAAAGCCGTGGAAAGGGCATTTGTTAGGTGAGCCAGGACCAGTTGGAGCCTGCTGTTACAGCAGCCTGTATCCCTGCAGAATATTGGTGACATGTCAGAGATTTAGCCCCCCACCCCCTTGAAGTAGAAAGTTCTGTCCATGTCGGAATGTCACACGTTAAGGGATGGATATTTTTCTGAGAAGACGTTGTTCTCCTTCACCTCCTTTTGGGGAGTAGTGCTCAGTGGCTACTCAATTATGCTTAGCAGCAGTGAAATGCTTTCATGTGCGCTACATATATATATCTTTTATTTATATTGAGAGCGAGTTTGGGTACCCGCTCCTGAACCAATGAAGGGCTTCTCCGGAATACACAGTTCAGGGAGCGAAAGAGTCAACAAGCTTCATGGTAGAAATAGGAACCTGGTTGTTTGCAAAGGAGAAATCTCCCTTTGGGGGAATGTTTTTCAGTATATCAGATAGAACTGTTTGCCTTTCATCCTGAAATCCTTCCTCTCCAAGATTGTGTTTGGTAGGCTGGAGTTTTGCTGATGCTGTTTAATTTTAAGCCCTTTTCCACACGGAGCCATTCCAGTTCATTTTTTAAAGTTTGTTTAATGCTTTAGAAAAAATCCACTCATTCATGGCCTTTTATACCTGGTGCCTGGCAAAAGTAAGTGCACAGTAATGAACGCGGAAGTCAGGGCTGGAGGGGAGAGGGGGGGTGAGGGTGTCTCCACAGTCTTCACAAACCCAGGGCTGTTACTTGTGCATACAGGGACTGTGTGTGTGGCCTCTGTAATCCCTGCTCAGATTCAGTTCCCCCAGCTTAACTTTGTCTCCATCCCCTTTCCTCACCTTATGAAGTCCAGGCTAAAACCTGTGGAGATCCTGCTTTCTTACGCTGGCTGATTATTGAGGATGAAAAAAGGTCACTTAGAGAAGTGCCTAGCGAGGGTGGCGGCAGAGTGGCTCCAGTCTGATGGCAAAATGCACCTTTTATCTGTGCATGGCTGCATACCAACGCTGCTATAAAAAGTGCTTTGTAAGCCCAGTACTAAAACACGGAATAAATGTGAAGTCCAATTCAGAAAACATAAGATAATACGAATGGGACAAAAACAAAGGGTGAACTTCTTTTACGTCGCCCTCCTTCTCCTGAGCAAGTTATATCCGCACCACCACTGCCGCCATTGATTGACAGGGCACTTGATGTGCCCACGAACAGCCAGATTTGGCTTCATTCAGAACTCCCCTGCGGAAGCGTCTGTGTCCTGTTGGCTCTTTCATTCTCTTCTGAAGAGGGCGCAGTGCAGCCTCGGTGAGAGGCCTGTGAGTGGGATTTCACAGGCAGAGGCCCAGCGCTGTTGTCGCTGTCCACCCTGCGACCTTGAGAAAAGAGGGATTAGCTCCCTCCCTCGGTGCACGCAGGGGCACTGCTTTCTGCGTCTTGGGAGGGTGCTGGGAGAACAATGTAAATACCGGAAGTAAAGGGCAGGAAATGGGCTCGTGGTCCTCAGGTGTCCTCTGTAGTCATCCCATTGCATTCCAAGTGATTTCGTGCTTTTATTTATAAAGTAAATCTCTCTGTCCCTCTCTCTCTGCCTCTGTCCCTGTCCCTCTGTTGGATATGTGCGCACACACACAGGTGGAGTCTCCAGGTAAACCCATAAAGACCTAAAGCTGAAAGAGGCCATAACACAGGAACTGTCCTAGTTAGATAAAATAAAAACTGGATTGGTCTCTAGGTTGGGTTGACGCTCCCCATCCCCTGGGGGCTGCTCTGATCCCGACCTTGTGACTTTGTTCAGCACCTACTCCTTCAGCCCTCCCTTGGGCTGAGTGCCAGAGGCAGAGGCAGCTGCTGGGAGCTGGTGATTCTCCCCAAGTCTGGAGGTTGCAGCTCTGGGCAAAGGTGGCACCAGTCAGCCTTGGTAGCAAGAGGACCACGGGCTGCCCAGGAAGCTGTTTGGGAGGGCAGAACGTCGGTGTTCCGTGCAGCGTGACTTCACTGTCTGTTTAGTCCAGATTTCCGGTCCAATAGACTTTCCCTCTGGCCCACAGCAGAGCCAGGCTACTCTCTGAGAGCCCTTTGGGCAGAGCTCAGAGTAACAGGAGCACAGCGCTGCCTGCTAGGGACTGGCAGCCCACTGAGTAGACGCGGACCTTGAGGTTTCGAGAGGTTCGGTAGCATCTTGTCACAGTGACAGGGTTTGAATCTAGGCTCTCTTCTCTTTCTCCGCGCTTAAAGTCCACCAGCCCAACCCCAAGTCTGTGCAGTGGACGAGGCTGCAGCACAGCGGCAGCCTGCATTGTGCCTTTGGACCCCCGTGTGCCGAGCACCGCTGAGCCCTGGGGACTTGGAGACGTGTCCAAGGTGACGGTCTCATGCCCAGCAGCGGCTCGGTCTCCCCGCGCCCGTCACCGGGGCTGGAGCACGCTTCCCTAGAGAACTGCTCTGTGCGTTGTCTTACGTTCAGTGGTGTCCCTGGCCTCTGCCTACTTGACAGACATCAGCAGCACCCCCGACACTAAGTCCCAACAAACAGCAACATCTGATGTCACGGGGGACGGAGTCAGCCCTAACTGAGAACCTCTGGTCTGGGGAAAGATGGGCCTCAAGTGGCCGTATCCAGGGCAGCTGGGCGGAGGCACTGTGGGCAGGTGGAGGGGACTTAGTGTTTCTGCTTCCCGGGCTCAGATCCAAAGTACATTTGTTTATTTGTGCTACTGAATGACCTTTAAGGAAAAGTCATCATTTCCCCCTCATTCCTCTCCTCCGGCGTATAGGTCAGCATTTCTCCACCCTTGTTTTACACAAGCAGATTTGTCACATTGCTCTGTCCCCAGACTTGCAAAACAGCAGAAAGCTTTCTGCCGTCTGGATGGATTCACAGAGCTAATCCAGCCGGCTATAGAGGAATAATCCTCCCGCTTAGGTGATATAAAAGGTCTTGATTACTCCAGGAAAATGGACAGGATGTGCTGAGGGCCCTCTAACCACGGTGGTAATTTGCTTGCCGTGGGAAGTATCTTCCTGCTGTCCTAGTCTAGAGTGGACAGTAATGTGCAATATGTGAATCTGCATGTCACCGGATCAGTGTAATGAACTTAACCACATTTTATCTTTTACAGATGCATGCGGTCTAGAGCATGAATTTTTCTCATCTCCTCTGGCGACATTTTTCCTTCCAATGTGCGATCTCCTCACGCTCCTCTGTCCCTTCACGTCCTGTATTTCTAGGGAAATGAAAGAAAAGACAAGAAATCGCAACCTGTGGTTGCAAGTGAATATGACTCTAACCCAAAAGCATGCTCTTCCTGAGACCGTCATGTCGTCTGATTGACGGTGACACCAAAAGACTCTCCACAGAGTGGATTTGCAAAAACATCCAGGGACCCCGAAACCTCACACCTTGAATGAGAGTCCTTGGGGAAAGGTGAGAAGTTCAGCAGCATCTGCAGATGCTGTGCAGTCCGTGCCTGAGCGTTCCACTCGCCGGACAGATACACGGTGAGGTAGGGAGCTTGATGTAGGAATGGCGCTTTCTTCTCTGGACGATTGTATGCGTTCTTTCTGCTTTAAGTATGGGTAGAAGTTCTGCACTGTTTTATCTGTGGAATAGTTCCAAGCCAGTTACATGGTATATTAACACCTTATCAGAGGTACCAGTCTCCCATCTGGGTAGGAGACAGTGAAAACTAAAGACACATTCTGTCTTAAAGAAAATTACCTTGTGTTAGTTCCGGCTCATATTCCTGGCTAACAGCAGTAGAAGGGAGTTCGTGCATTTTCCACATTCATGAATAGTGTGTTCTGCTTTACTGTGCCTAATTAGCAACATCTCCCTTGAGGAAGATCTCCTTTCTGAACAACTGAAATTATTTACAGGTGTAGATAAACCCAGACATTTAAGTCATGTTTCTTAAGTGGATTAATGTGTCTTTATTGTTATTAGCCGGTAATCTCTTAGCCTCACAGTTTCGAATGGAGTAGGGAAAGTAGTAACTGACGACTTGAATCGCTAACCAGTGATAATGTAAGAATCCAAGTAACCAAAACTCGTGTCCTATGTACCTGCACTGAGAACTGCGTGTTCTTCCCTGATGAGTGTGTTTTTCTGACATTCTCACTTGCGGATGGCTCCATGATCTGTCCTGCGCTGTTTCCACCCCTTGCTGACTGGGTAGTGGTTTGTGGATTCTCCGTGTGCAGTTTTCCTTCCTTTCTTCCTCACCTCTGACACCCAGTGGTTCCAGGTTTTATTGAGAGGGATGTGCTGACAACTAAAAGCACACCTCATGTCTCCATCGTCACCCCCATACCTGCAGTGTTGTACACGTGCTTCATTTTTCTTGGATGGAGATAAAGTTTTCTTGAAATTCGTTTTACAAGTGGAGCTCACGTATACATACTGCATTAAACATAATCTGAGCACGGTCTGGTGCTGCACACACACCGACGCTGCCTCTGTTTTTACCTAAGGTAGCATGAACCTGGCTGGGTTTCGGTTCACTTCGTAAATGGAAATAAGAAATAAGATGTCATTTTAAGAAATACTTTTTTAATTGCTGGGATTTAACCATTTGCCATATTTTTGTTCTGTGAGTATGTTATTGGCATGCTTTTATTGCCAGAGACTTGGTTTACTTTTAAGAAGTATTAAAATTCTAATGTTAGTCTCTCGTGAGCATTTAGTGTAAAGATTTTTAAAGTTGCTGGCCTTATGAGTTGGTTTAATATTTACTTTTCTTACATATCAGTCCTTATTTTAAAATAAGGTTAATACTAGTGTCTTCCTCCTTGTCGCTCTTATTTACCTTGCTTCTAATCAGAATTGTGGCAGGTTGAGAGGCCAATGGGGGATGAGCTTGTATTCTTGTATAACTGACCATTGTATGAATCGCTGACCCGATCCTGGCTGAAGGGAAGTTGGCATTTTGACAACGCCTGGCATGGTGCTTATGTTGCACTGATGGGTTTGAAAGATGTTCTAGGTCATTTTTCTTTCTGGTGGTAAAAGCCCACTCACTGAGTATTCTGTCATCTGATTAAAACCTTGCTGCTTTTTCCTTTAAAAGAAAAGTGAGGGAGGGGGGTTTAGATGCGTAAAGTGCGTATGTATCACTTGGGATAAGCCTACCATTTTTAAGCAAAGAATTTCCTGAGACGGCAGAAAGTAGCAAAATACGAATTGCCTACAAACTAAAGTGTAACATGAAGGTAAGTCTTAATGAGCAAAGCTGTTCTCTGTCACATCTGATTGTCCCAGGGGAAGGACAGGAAGAAGCTAGAGAGTGTTTTGAGCACTCTCATAGCCACCATTGACACTGGGGTGCTGTTCCCACAGTAAAGCATATTTACCGGAGTGGTGGTGTCCTTTGGTTAAGATTCACTCCTTTATTAGGCCATCAAGTATATGTACTTGGAACTGCCATGAGCCAGGCACTGGTGACGTGTTTGGGAAATGCAGGGACCCTCCTCCTGCGATCCTGAAATGTCGTAAGATACCAGGTCAGATTTTCTAGTGCAGTCACCTTGTTTATTAAAGCTTAAAGATTTTTGTGAAGCAAACATAGCCAAAAACTACACATAAGGTAAATGTAATATATAAAAATGACTGTTTCAAAGAAATGGCATTTAAATCCATTTTAGGAAGGCTAAAGATCATCGGTATTGTTTTCAGAGCCTTCTAAGTTACGTTAACTGAGCTCGTGATACTGATCCCATGATCCTTGCTTCCAAGTTCTGGTGAACTGACTTCAGGTTATGTGTTTGTTATACTCACTGTGAGGTTAAACTTTTCTGATTTACTGTCCAAAACGGAACCATAGTTACGTGAGTATAGAAGAACTCAAAGCTGCCTGAGATGTACAGAGCTGTCAGATAGCCTCTGATCAAACTCGTGGGTTCTGCTGTGACACGTTGGTACCTTACTGCGGCGTCTCTGCAGCCTCCCCCATTCCCTGATGTGTCAGCTGTCCTGGCTGCTTGCCCGGCTCACCTCAGAGCAGGCTTTTTATTGACCATTGGGAGAGGCAGCAAGGGGCGCAGCTGGCCATGCATAGGCTTGGAGGTGGGCTCAGGCCTAGGAATAGAGGTAAAATCCCCAACTTCTCCCTTTAATGCTCTCCATCCAGTGGCCTCATTCCCTGTTTTAAATAACTTCCTTAACTTTCTAAGCCGTCTCATCCCAAACACACATATACCTTAGCTAACTGGGTAAATCACATCCTTTCCAGACGTAACTGTAAAATCACCTTTCCCCGAAAGCCGTGTTTTAACTGTTACCTAATACATGAATAGGCTGCTTCCCTGAACTAGCCAGTCTATAATTTATGAATCTACTCTGACTTAGGAATTTTATTGTGAGGATTAGCAAGTGAAATTAGGAAGATTACCCCCACCCTCAAAAAAGTCCCGAAAAAATAATACGGGATGATCTTGGTATATAGCAGTGAATACAACCTTTCACGGCTGGGATCACCCTGGTGTTCTCGGTGCTGCTGTGCTGTCCCGCAGTGGGCACCTGCGTACTCGGCTGGAGTTGGCCATGCGTCAGGACAGAGCAGTGTAGCACTTACGCCTGTCCTTGTGGCTCAGCAGAGCCTGCCTCGGTGGCACACACCTGTAATCCCAGCACGTGGGAGACCGAGGCAGGAGCATGCCAGTACGAGCCCAGCCTGAGCAACTTCGCAAGTCAGCAAGACTTGGGACAAAATTTTAAAATTTTTGAAAAGGGCTGAGGAACTAGGTCAGTATGAAGATGGTAGGTTCAATCCTCAGTATCACAGAAAAAACATAAGCAAAGACAGAAACCACCACACGGAGGGGAGGCCCAAGTTAATGTGCATTCAATGCGCATGCTGCCCGCACTGCACGTGACCTGCATCGTAGGGTGCACGGGAAGCCTGGACTGAGAGTTCTGTAGCACGGCCTGCCCTTGGGCCCCAGCTTCACAGAAGAGTGGGTCAGGTAAGGGAACTTAAGGGAATTCTGGTATCTCTTGCATTCCTAAAACGTCAGCAATGAGGACGGCAGGACACGGTGACTCCTGTGGCTGAACAGCTTAGTCTGTGAGAAGGAACCGTGATAAATGAAGGCATGGTACTCTTGGGGCCCACCTCCGCCTCTCTGGTTGGAGAACCACACCGACCCCAACGCTGAGAGGGCACCTGCAGTTCCCACATGGGAGTGAAGCAGGCGCTCAGGTTCACCCGCTGGCCTAACATACCACCTAGTATGCACCTGGTTCAGCTCTTCATGTACATTTCAAGGCTTTGTGAAAATTACCTTTGCTGTCTTTCAAGAACATGTGCAGTGGTTCAGTCTGACAAGCATTCACCTACTTTGTAAGCACCTCAAAACTGTAATAGGACGGGGGACTAGAAATGCATCTCCCAGCTCCTCCTGCTCAGAATAAACTCCTTGTAGGTCTTCTCTTGGTTGTTTTGGGGATCCCACCTAGCACCTAGCACCCTGCATACCACCTGGCTCACAGAAGACATCAGAAATGGGCCTGAGGGGTGGGGGTGTGTAATCCCAGCTACTCTGAGGCTGAGGAGGAAGACTGCAAGTTTTAAGCCAGCCTTTGCCACGTAGTGGCACCCTGTCTCAAAATAGTGAAAAGGACTGGGAGTGTAGCTTTGTGGTAGAGTGCCCCTGGGTTTGACCCTCAATGTCATTAAAAAAGAAAAAAGTATATTTAAACCAGCTGCACACACTATCTATGTTTAGCAGATTCCCAACTCTGTAGCAAAAGAGAAAAGTTTGCTTTAAGAAGATTCATTTTTCGGGACTGAGATTTAGCTCAGTGGCACAGGGCCTGCCTGGCAAGTGCAAGGTCGTGAGTTCGATTCCCGGTACTGGAAAAAAACAACCAAAAAAAAAGAAGATTCATTTTTCACACAGGTTTTTTTTTTTTTTGATACATGTATTTATTATGCTGTAAAAAGCAACACTACCTGATTTCATTTAAAATAAATGTTTCCCAATTTCAGAATACTTACAATTTATAGTTTCAAGATTAGGTTCACTTTGGGCGATGTTGGAAGCAAATACATTCATAGCTGTGTAACCCCCAGGAAGAATCTAAATCCAACATCAGGTCCTTCAGTCCCTGCCGGACAGACAACGGCATGAACAGCGAATCCAGCTCTGCAGCTAAAGGGCGGTGGGGTGGGGGCACGGGACGACACAGCATATCGACAAGATGCGCGGGTCAGAACCAAGACCAGCAGCAACAGCGGTGTATACAAAGCTTTAAACCAACAGGACCACCTAAAGCTCTCATGGTACACAAAAAGCCCGGGAAATCTTAGAGCCAAAACAAAACTCTTTGGAGTTTACTGATGGCAGCAATTAATAGCACATTCCAAAAGCATTTAAATCAAATTACTCATTACTACCAGCCAATAGCAGAAACGTAAGCGGAGGGCACAGAGTATAAGTAACATGGATAAATAAGGGCGCATTGAGCTACACCACCAAGGTTTTACAAAAGCTTTGATTTGAAAAAGATGAAAACTCTTTGTTCCCAAATCGTTGAACTTCTTACTGTTCGAGAAAAGCCTCAAAATCACGGGTTCTCTTCGAGCCGTGTGATGGAACCACCTTAATGTTCCATTTCAGGCACGCAAAGCTGCTGCGTGTGCAAGCTGATCTCACCTGACACGCCGGGGTGGTGACGCCGCGCATCTGCGGGCTCATCAGACCCGAGGGCAGGAAGCAGCACAAGACTGGCCGCCAGCCCGTCCTCGGGTCCTCGGGTCCTCGGGTCCTCGGGTCCTCGGGTCCTCGGGTCCTCGGGTCCTCGGGTCCTCGACACAGAGGCTGCGCCAGGGAACGGCTGGCCTCGGTCTCAGCAAGGGAGGTGCTGTCTAGGGAACAAAGCTGACGTCAAAGCACCTGAGGTTGCTGCGTGAGCATGCGCAGCAGGCGGGGTGAAGCCTGGAAGCAGCCGTGTGTGCTGATAGGGCACACAAAGGAAGGGGCCTTCTTACCGTGGTAACAGCCAGCTTTGAGTAGTTGAGAATTTTTTTCCTTTTGGTAAACATAGCTTCAGAAAAGTCCATTGTGTGTGTGTGTGTGTGCGCGCGCGCGCGCGTACGCTGGACACGTGTGCTTAGCATCAGATACCTCACTAACATACCCCTCTCTTTGAGGCATAAGAGGAAAAAATGTACGTGCGATTCCTAGAAAATTGTTACTTCCATTCCGAGGGCCCCTTTTGCCCACTTTCTAAATCATGAATTACCTCCCTTAGAGAAACGGTGGGCCTCAATTTAAAGTGAAATGGCCTCATTACTGAACTACAAAGCCCACCCAGTTATACACTAGAGAATCAGAAGACTGGAGTGACTGTGGTCCCCTGAAGAGGACAGATACCCTGCTGCAGACTTTTAATGACAGGTTCGAAAACAAATGTCGTTTGCAGTTCCTGTATCATCAGAATGACTTTGGGAGATAGAGCACTTCTGAATTGGTCTCTGATGTCTTTAAGAGCTGTACTAGCACATGCCTTCACTGTCTTAGACACAGCAAGTGGAGCAGTTTACACTTAGCTTAATAATTTTGTCTCTGGTTCGTCTTCTATAGACAGAGGGTGAAGTTTGCATTTTCTGACCGTGGAAACATGAAAACTGCATAGTTGGCCAGCACTCCCTGTCCCGGCCAGAGGGAAGAGGCAGATAGCTAACGCCTGAGGACAGAGGCTGGACTACGGGGACATAGAAAAAGGAAGGTTTTCTCAAAAGTATAACTATATTCACACATATATTTTGGTCACCAAACATATCTGAAACAGATTCCCTGATACGTCTAATCTGAATTTACCTATCCTACTAACAGCTGTAACTATGACAGTTTTTAAAGAGTCATATCATGAATTGGGGTGATAGAAGACATTTTAAACACTCAACTGTAAGTGCATGTTGTTGTTCAAACACTCAAACTAAATCTATATTTGAAGTCTTCAGAATCACACAGTTTGCTTCTCCAGACAGCCTTGACCGCCTGGGACACTGTACCACAGAGCTTAATTTATAAATTTGTATCAGCAGGTCATCACCATAAACTGAAAGTTCACAACACACACAAATCATGAAGACCACACAGTTAAGCTAGCAGTGGTAACTATTTCTTTTACATCAAATTGTACAGTGCACGAGGTAAATATTGCTCACATTATGGAGGGAGATCGTTTTATTTCTATTTTTTCCCCAAAGAGATCAGATTTGTCCTGTGCGCACAATGAAGAAAACTCCAGTAACACTGAAATGAACAAATGTTGTAAAATATACATCACTACCAGATAGAAATACACACGTTCTTCAGAACCATTTTCCACAATTAAATAGGTAAGTGACTTCAACCTCAGGATTGAAGGCCATTATAACAATCCATCGAGATTCTTGTGGACGGTTTGGTTTTCCTTCCCATTGTTGGAGTCTCCTTGAGGTGTGTACTGGGTTTGGTATTCCTGAAGGATTTTAAATACGTCGTGGTGTCCAAAGTGCAGTGCTTCATCCATGGGAGTGTTATTCCACCTAGAACAAAGACACAGATGGACAGGTGGGATGTGGATTTCTGTATGAAGGTGATCACCCCGAATTCCTACGTTTTCAGGGCAGGCTAAATGGCCATTCAAACTTAGCCACTTAAGTATAAATGAACAGGGAAATGTAGAAAGGGACTTATAATTCAAAAAGTGGTCTCAGCAACAAGTTGGGGTGCGAGGAGAAAAAGGATCTCTATAAAAGAATCTTGTTTGCACACCCCACTGCTTATCGGGGATCTTTGTAAGGGAAGTGCTACTGTTGACAGATGTAACAGACACACCTAGGGATCCTGAATTGTAGCTTCATGAAAAGCACAATGGATCTCTTTTGGAAAAAAAAAAAAAGTTAAAAAAAATTCAGGTAAATATCATGCACCACCCTAGCGTTTGACATAAAGTTTGTGATCCCATCAGTTCAAAGATCACATTAAATCTCAGGAGTCTGAAAATGATCATGACTCACAAGAGTTTAAGCACACACTGGAGGGGCAAGACTGGCCCACAGGAAGTGACGTTTTCATCGTCTCCAGCCTGGATAGGAAACAGTACCCTCACTGGACCACTGCTGACTGGAAAACTAACTTCCCCTCGCTGAGCAGCTGAAAGTGAGGAAGGTGAAGACTGCAGAAGAAATAGTTGTCAGCAGTGACTCATCAGCTAAACCTTTTGCAAAGAAAGACAGCACCACAAACCCGAGGCTCCAGTCAGTGGGGTGCACCCGGGTCCCCCGACACTTCGCAAACAGCGACTCCAACCACCTCCTTTGTACCGCTAGGTCCGGCTTCCCTGCGGCTGCTGGGTGCTTATCCCCGGCCCTGTGTCACCCTCCCGCCTCTTCCGGAGAGCCCCTTCCTGTCTCTGCCTTCCTTTTCAGTCTCCAGCTTTTAGCCTTTTAAAGGGGTCGCAGTGTGAAACCAAGAGGTGTTTAAAATTCTTAACATTTGTGGTAACGTAGTTTTTAAAATCAGGTGAGTAACCCTTTATGTGTATCTTTGTGCTTCTCAAAAAAAAGCAGAACTGGTGGTGCTTTGCTCCTCTCAAGGCCTGCGTGAGTTAGAGAGTCAGTGGTTTCACACAGGGACTCGCAGTCATTTTCAACAGCAAGTGATTTTGTGAGTTTTTGTGCCAAGAGCAAGTTACCATTTTGTATGAAATAAGAAAAAGAGTTACCTTGGGTTTCCAGTCTCCCTTCTGCAATTGCCTGTACAATGGTATTTCTACCTCCACAATCATGGAGGCCACTTTTGGGAACGGGGATTTCAAATACCCAAAGCACAGTAAGTATAGTGTCTCCAGTGTGTATTAAATACTGCTTTAGTTGGAACTGTAAACACAGGGAAACGCACTTTACACTTTCTTGCTCTCAGAAGAGCTGGGATGCGCCTTACCTCAGGTGGGATGACACCCTGCTGGGGTTTTGGAACATGGTTTAATCAGGATGCTTTGTAGCAATTACAGGGATAAGAAAATCCAGTTACCACACTGGCTAACAGTTTTTCAGGCACTGGCATCGTAACTTTTCTCATTTCTTGCAAGGTGAACCATTAAGATTCAGGCCTCCATTAAAAAAAAAAAAAATAGTTACAGCTTCATACACAGAGCTAATTGCTAGAGAGGAATCAAGCTGCTCCAAACGGAACACAGCTCCCATTTCTCAAATACAACCCCGAACGCCTCGTAGCTGTCGGACCTCCCCACCAAGTACTTTTCCTTATAAATTCTTCGAAGCCTTTATTCTCCTTTTGGCTGGTTCGTCCCTCCGCTCCATAATGTCCAGCACGTGAGGACAGTGGCCACTCACTGACAGGCAGACCTCAGTGGCCCCGCAGCCCTGCCTGGCCGCTGGGTGGACAGCATCTGCTGTAGGATGTACTGCAGTGTGCCAGGTGAACCCCGAGATGGGGGAGGAAAGGTGCAGACTTCCTTCTTCCCGCTGCTGACAGAACGCTCTTCTCTTCCTTCCCTGCCTTCCAATCTCATTCTTCCCGAAGCCCTCATTAAAACTCAGCCTCCACAAAGCCACTTGAGACAGAGTCCACTGACATCCAGGGATTTCAACAAAACCCAAGCTACTTTCGCGTTCTCTAACACTAGGTTTCTTACACATGTATTGTTAGGTGTTTCTGCAAATGTTCATCTTATCAGCCATGTGTGTACTTTAAAGACCTATCAGGACAGAAATCCTACATTCCCTTTCCAACCACAAAGAACTGACTTCTTCAAACAGGGCATCGGCTGATAGGCAAAACTGAAAATTTCCGGACAGTATACCGTTGGATAAGAAGCAGGGTACAGGAGCTGGAGTAATCCGTGTAAGACACCAAGATATTCGAGAACGCCACAGCGGTGCACACTCCAGTCCTGCATCATAAAACCCTGACCTGCCAATTACATTAGAAGGGAACACAAATGCTCACCTGTCTTTGGGGAAAGGATTTACTTTGCAAGCTTCCAGCAAAAATTTAACAACTTCAACGTGACCTACATCCACCCAAAAGAGAAAAAAGAGATTTTTAGTTTTGACTAGAATGAAGTCTGGGGGGAAACAGGAGTGGCTAACGTATTACCCTCTGCGGCAGCTACGTGGAGTGCTGTTCTAGAGTCGTAGTCCCGCTGCTCCATGTCCATGGCTGACAACGCAAATCTGGAAGTTCGGAAGCATAGCCATCCATTACGTACAAAGTAAGTGTCACTCACACCTGTAGCATTTACTCCTGTCAGTCCAGGCTAGGGGCCCGTGAGGAGTCAATCCTCGCCTGATTTGATAATGGGAACTAGAACCCCACCCACCCAGTACACAGGTGCCCTGCCTGGGTGGATGCCACTTCACCTGTCTTCTCTAGCTTTGCTGCTTTGGGCTAAGATGAGATATTAACCATCTCCCGTTCAAACTCAAGAACAACGGCATAGCTCCGTCCAAGTGTAGGTGCTATGACTCAAAAGGGCAAGAAACTAGTAAGTGATATGTTTTCACTAAGACTCACACTGTTTGGACAGTCACTTTACAGTGTATAGTTTGCGTGTACTAAGGAGGCTTGAAACAAGCATGGAAACTAAGCCTAGACACTGTCCACTTGAAAGGTCAGGTGCAACCCTATACAAGCACCTTATGTTAGTGAAACGGTAGAATATGGCCTTTCTAATTCTGGTGATCTGCCGGACCACTGAATGCGTCCAGTAGCAAACCATTAATATGAATTGGCCACTTCCCACTGGGGAAACAGATCTGGGCTCTTATAGGAGAAAGAAAAGGGTAAGACTGCATAGCAGGCCTTCAGCACTGGAGCTGGGGATTTAATATAAATCCTGTTTAGATCACCTGTACTAGAGGGAAACAGTGAACCCTTAGTGTGTGCTTTCCAGGAAGGAATTTAGTAGGTACCTGCGCAGCACGTCCTGACCACCCTGTTAACATACCTTCGAAGGGCAGACACGTCTCCAGTATATGCAGCAAACAAAAGGTTTATCACTGACTTTACCTGTGAAGAAAGAAAAGTTCAGAGCTTGACAGGTAAACACACAATGTCCAGCTATCCCAGGAAGTATTTCCATGCACCTTGAACACTCCAGCCAGTCACTCATGAAGTTATCTCAAGTACACGTCCATAAGCAAAAGCACACACCTGGTATTTTAGCGGGACTGTGAAAGGAGACTGAGTAATAAAGGTATGGTACGCGAAGGAAGGAATGGAAAGATGGCGTCAGCCCGGACAAAAGAATGGGTGCTCACAGTCCGTGAGAGGTGTGTGCTTGGGGTGACTGAACAGTCTTTAGAACTCATTTAATATGGCTCAGCATGGTGATCAAGTTTGTCTACTGATAAAATTCACAGCACGTCCTTAGTAAAACCAAAGTCATGCTAGGTAAATGGGTAACCTCGCCAGCCATCATTTGCTTCATCAATCACGGGCTTCCTTGCATCGTAAGAGACAAAATTCAGTGTTTAGTGTCTTAACTGGGGCTTTTCTGTGCTTCCCAGGAAAGAGTCCAGTTCTGTGCCCTGAGGCACAAACGGGCCTTCTCAGCACCCATGACGCTGCTTAAAAGGAGGGCAAACTCCCCAAGTATCAGTCACCGTCACTGGGTGCGTCAACACACAGCGAGTATCTATTTTGAAGGCCATTCGCTTGGGGTTTGCTTTCATAAAGACTTCACCCAACTCTGCTTATGCAAAATTCCACATTGATCCTCTGTTTGTAAGAGCTTCATACGTTCCCAATTCTGTCTCACATTTTGCAACTTCACCTTTCACACCGATGACTCAATGGCAGAAACAATTTTAACTGGAGGGGTGGAAAGTAGCTTGGCTTGCACAGCTTCAGCACGTGAAACCAGAGCGGGGTATACTGGTGCATGCCTGTAATCCCAGCACTGAGGAAGGCTGAGGCAGGAGGATTGTAAATGACGCCCAGGTAGGCAACTTAGCGAGACCTTGTCTGTGTCTCAAAAATAAAAGGGCTGAGGCAGAGTACAAAGGCCCTGGGTTCAATCTCCAGTGTTGCAAGAAGAAAAAAGAAACCCAAAAATTGGGATCCTCCCTTAGCACAAGTGTCCTTCTCACGCAACCTGGAAACGTATAAACTGGAAATGACGGCTGCTGGCCTTCTGTAATTCAGTGTTTTATATGACTAGTCCACAAGACGCTCTGCGAAAGTTGGGGTTCTATGCTTGGATTTGTCCTGTTGGATGCAGTAAATCCCTTTCTTGGAAGCTCATGAGCCTGTGAGAGGGTGTAGAGTTTAGCAGCCCGTCTAGCTAGCAGAGCTGCACACCCCAAAATGCCGCTCCTTACTCTAAGTGTCAGTCTCTCTTCAAAACCACCCTACCTTCGTTCCTCTGGCCCCCTGGCTTTCCTTCCTGCCCGGCCTCCTCTCCGAAGCCAGGCCCTCCTAACAAATCCAGAACACTGTCCAGCAGGACGGAAAGTCTCACCCAGAACGTTCAAAAGCATTTATCAGCATCTCTTGCCAGGGGTTGGACTCCTACATCTCCAACCCACACATTTTAGGCAAAGGAGCTAAACACAGGAGGATCTGGGATGTTTCTGTTTCCGTCCCCGGGTGGCTGATCTGCTCCTTGGTTGTGGACCTCTGTCTCAGATGCCTTCCACTTCCTCAGCGGGATCACTTCCAAACCCCCACTCCCTTCACGCCAAGGCCGGGGGCTACGGATGGGCTGTTGGCAAATCTTCATATTCCCACCAGTCCCTTCTCCCCGCTTCACGATTTCTTTTTGTTTGCTCCGTTCATACTTTCAACCTTTCATACCAACAGGGACCCTCAAAACAGATGATACTCATGAAAATTTTATTGAAAGAAAATGCTGTTCACATGTGAATGCTTGCCTCTAAGACCCACTCTTCCTTCCCACCGTGCCTGGAACCAAAAGGCATCCCCCTCACCTGTTCCTCCAAGCACCTCTCCGGCTCCTACCAACTGCTCCCCCCTCCACAGGCTCCCATGCGTCTGCCTTGGCACGGTCACAAATGCATCCTGCTTTGAGAAACCATGAGACCCTACTGTCCTCCCCTTCCCGAGAGCCTTTTCCCAAGGATTCCATGAAAATGAGCTTCGCACCACGGCTCCCGCTAAAGTGATCTCAGCAGCCCCAGCAGCCTTCCCATGCCCAGTCCCCCTCGCCCGACGCCTCCCCGAGCGCTTGTCTTCCTCGACGCCGCTGGCCCTCATCTCCTTCCTGCTGGCTGCTGGGAGGGTGCGTCCCTGTCAACTGCCAAGTGGGCTCCCAAGGCCAGCTCCAGACTCCTTGATATTTAACATGCCGTCCCTCAGTTTCCTGTCTTCGAGGCAGAATGACTCCCAATCGAAATCTTTCATCCAAGTCATTGTCCTTGACCTCCACCTGCCCGCCCTGCGAAACTCCACTTGCCTCTCACCCTGACATTTCAAACTCAAAGTCAGCAAGGCCCCCCAGCCCACCTGAAGTCCATGTTCACCTGCCTACCAAATGTCACCGCTAGGGGGCGCATCTCCCACGGAGGTCCAAGCCAGAGCAACAGCCAGCCTTCCCGCCTGCAGTTGGCTCTCCAGGTGATGAGGTGACAGCTTCCTCATGCTCACCTTACAACCTGGGGCATCATCCGGTGTCCTAGGGCCGGTGTGTCTGCTGGCAGGAAGGCACCTTCTTCACTCAAAGGTGCGGACAGGATCTGCATCTTCCCGGAGCAGAATTACTGATCCACAGAAATCCATCACAAAGGATCGTGTTCCTCGATTCTGTGCTCTCACAATCACATCTCAGCCTCAAGAAGCACTCTGCTTTACTTTCAAAGTACGCCTGCATTTCTCACCTCAGTGCTTTTTTTGGTTTTGTAGTTTTTTTGAGACAGGGTCTTGCTGCGTAGTTCAGGGTGGTCTTGAACTCATTAGCCCGGTTGAGCTTTGAACTCAAGGCCATCCTCCTGCCTCAGCCTCCTGAGTAATGGGATTACAGACGTGTGCCACCACGCCCGGCCTCCCAGTGCTCTCCTGCCTAGATGCTCTACGGTTCCACGCTCACCACTCTGCCCTCAGCTCCACCCAGCAGCAGCCGTGCAGGCAGCCAGCACCATGGGTCCATTCACAGGTCATCACTCAGACTGAAGAACTCCCCTCCCAGCACTCCTAACCCCTCACACCCTGCCTTTTCTTTCCAGGCAATTGTTCATAATCGCCACCCACCAACATGTGCATGTGTGCGTGCGTAAACTTTGTCCCACTAAATATGAATTCCATGAAGGCAGAGGCCACAAGCCCCTTCTTCCTCTCTGTAACTCACTACCTACAACTGGTGGCCACTAAATAGCTATTGACTATTCTCTGGCAAAGCATCAGATAATCTTTTACTACCATTTGGGAATTAAATTCTAGCCACTGCTTACTCCTTCACTTCCCTTAACTTCTACACTTCAAATCCCAAGACTGGATTTACTCACTCCTAAACTCACATCCGCTTCTACTCCTCCACCCCTAGGGCGCCCCTCCCCCTCTTGATCATTCCCCAAACACTGCTTTGATCAGTTTCTAAGAGGCTGTCAAGAAACTCCCAAATCATCACTGATAAAATTTAAATTCCTTGGCTTTCCTTGGTGGCTCTTCGGTCTGGCTTATTTTTCTTTCTCAACCTTGACAAGCAAAAGTGGCCTTTCCTGCTGCTCTTGTTTTGTCTGGGTGTCTCTCAGAACTCCCAGATTCCTGACCAACCCTGCCTGCTTCCCAGGCCAGCTTGAAATCCTTCCCTGCTGCAACTCCGTCACAGGGAAGCCACTCCAGCATCCAGCATCCAGCATCCCGCATCCCGCATCCCGACCGGTTGCTGCCAGTCGCCTACACAGCGGCACCCCCCCCCCCCCCGTGACAGCCCATTCCAGGGACAGGATCAGTGAGATGCCCCCTCCCAACCCTGGACACAGCTTCTGTACCTTCCCAGCCACCGTACACACTAGTGATCCCACTTCCTGAAAGCACCTTGTCTCCTTGAGATGCTGTTCTCTGCATCCCCCTCTGTGAACGGTTTTCCAAGTAAGATCCTGCTACATTCCCCTCCCTGTAGCACCACTGCACCTGCCTCATGGTATGTCTGTGTCTTAGCGCCCTCTCCTGAAGAAAAAGTTGCCACCAGCGCTTTCCTACCTGGGAGCTAGGAACATCACCTGTGACCCACCTCCCACCTTTCACAAAATGAGCATCCCCTCCCCACCCCCGACAGGAAAGCACTAGAACGCAGCACATGCATGCGCAACATCTAACACCAAACCCTCAAACGCCCTTCGTGCCAGCAAGCAGCCACTGACGTTTTGAAGTGTATAAATCTTGAAATGCGCTATGGGTAAAATGCCGAGCAAGAAAATGCAACTACTTTCCCAGTTGTGAGACAACAGATGGAGTGTTAGTTCATTTAGGGACAGTTCACTTGCTGCTCTCTAAGGAGTTCTGCAAATATTCCCAAGGGGGAGGACACACCCTCTGCAGCGCCTGCCATGGCAGACACCCCGAAGTGGAGGCCCTGCCCAAGTCCACTCCTCCGCCTTCAAGACTCTCCTAGAGAATCAAGGCACTAACCTGACACAGCCACAGCCCCTGCTGGCTGACACTCACCAAGAAAGCCAAGGTCCGGAAATAATGGCTAACAGTAACCGCCAGGTATGTACACGCATGAAGCCTGTGTGCTGACGAATCATTCCTCAATAACCAAGAGGCAGGGGCTGGGGATTTAGCTCAGCGGCAAAGCGCCTGCCTGGCAAGCGCAAGGTCGTGAGTTCGGTTCCCGGTACCGGAGAAAAACCAAAAAATAAATAAATAAATAAATAACCAAGAGGCACACAGGGCAGTAACATGGTCCCTAGGTGGGTCCTGCTGTTCAGTGGATGGCCATTCACAGGAACGAGAAACTCCATTTGGTAGCTAGACATTACACATTTATTAAATAAACATCAACAGTTTTCCCTTCATCTTGCAGATTTTCCAGTACTACTGCGTTTCCCTTATCAAGTGTGTTTGTCCAACCTGCCGGAACCAGACAGCCTTATCTTAGTTTATTTGTCTAAGTCATGACAGCAGAGGACAAAAAAGTTACAGTTCACGGAGTTCATTTAACACTGGCATGCCTGCCATATCGGAACCTCACTTTTTCCGCTACAATGAGGAAGAGATTCTATCAAATGTACAAGTCCCACGTTGAACTTGTGTAAGAAGCTAACCGCATGACTTTCTACTATTAGTTATCTCATCATATCACTGTATTTACACCGTGAATGACCCTCAACAATTCAGTATTTTAAAGCTATGTTTGTTTTTTTTTAAATCCTTGACAGGCTGCAGGTAAAATGTATTGATGGATATACCTTGTTTCCATCACAGATTAATAAATGTTGGCCCCAGTCACAAACACGAATTAGCGATGTCCCTGGGATGGAACTCAAATATCATGATTCTTATTTCTGTAGAATCTGACGTGAGCTCTTCACAGAGCTCATAATCTTATCCAAGGATAGAAGAAAATCAAAAGATAAACAGCAACCTGGCTCCAATTCATAAAAGTCCTTTGCTAAATACTGGAAGGGAGAATGGGAAGAAAGAGAGGCGAGAAACGGAGGCTCAGGAGGCTCTGGTTTTACGTTTCACTCAGCTATTTTATTTCCAACTCTACCACCGACTGCAAAACTGAGCTGTCCCTTGTTTTTCATCTTAGTTTCTGTCCTCATACAAAGACGAATTCAGCTCTTTTGTAACGGCTTTAATGAAGAAAAGGTAAATAAGAGCAAGGCCCTGAAGAGCCACCTCTGTCTCTGTCCCCTTTCGTTTGCTGCACACCGGTCTCCTGTTTCCAGGCCGCTATGATCTGTGTCGTGGAATGGATACTCCTCTGCATCTGCTAAATAAACCATCGCGACTGCAGATCCGATTTTGTTTTAGAAGCTTCAGTCCGACTTGGCCACTTGAGGCTCTGAAGTGAAAACAAGCTTGCAGACTTCTTTCGTAATGTTTCTCTCACAGGCGAGTTAAAACACAGACCTCGTTGTAGAGCGAAGAAAAAACTGTCGTTCCCAATTATGTAAATTAAATTCCTTGCTGACAAGGGCAGAAAAATAAACTTGTACGTTGTATGTGTAATCAAATATTATTTCTTTTTTCCTTCACTACTGAGCACAGTATTAGAAAGGGTGTATGAAAGAAAATTATACTGCTCCCCACCACATCCCTGCCCACCAAGAACTGGGGTTTAAACCCATGGCTTCTGCAGTAAGCTACATTCCCTAGCCCTGGTTTTTTGGGGTTTTTTTTTGTTTTCATTTTGAGACAGGTTCTCATCAAGTTGCCCAGGCTGGGTTCAAATTCACAGTCCTCCTGCCTCAGCTTCCCAGAATGTGGGGATTACAGGTGTGCGTCACCCTGCTGGCTTTGTACTGCTTTTCTCATTATACATCTAAGATGAGTAGGAGGCCACATGTTCCAAGCTTTCCAATGGTGTATTCAGACACAGAAATTAATATGCTATATATAGACAAAACTAATCCCAACTGACGAGATCAGATCAGAGGATTAGAAACAACCTTTTACGGGAGGAGCAAGGCAGCAATTTCATGTCCGTATTTCCCGATTTCTATACAAATACAGGAGGTTCTCATATTGGAACTTCAAGAGAGAAACAACTAGTAATTTTACCTAAAGGAGACTGCATTCTGCTCTGACTCAGCTGGTACGTATTTCAGCATACCATTCCCAGCATTTCTCAAGGAGCACATTAACCTGGAATAACTTCATGTATTGGTAAACTAAGGAGTCCCGAGCATCTCAAAGAAGTCTGACAACTCAAAAACACAGGAAAACTATGTATTTCCAGCAAGAGTTAGTAGAAAGCAACTGCTGTCCCCTGACTGAGCTGAGTGCTGTTCGTGTCACTCTCCGAGTCATCCGGAAGACAGCTAACTACAGGCCAGACTGGCTACGTAACTCGGGCCCTGTTTCCGGGCTGCTAAGTGGCGGAAGAGGACCCAGGCCCAGCCTGCCTGGTGCCAGGACCAGCAGCAGTGCCTACGTACCACACCAGATTTCCCCTCAGCAACTGGGACTTTCTCAACACGGCACCACGATGAAGGTATTTTGTGACAGGAAATCATAAAATAGCAGTGATGAACCAACTGACAGGGAAGTCAGAAATCCTAACATATATTGAGGTGCTAACCAAAGATGCTTGTTTTTAATGGAAACATGGGGACAGGATAAATAATTCAAGCTGATGCATCAGTACTACAAACAAAGGAAAAATGTTAAAGATATTATCTTCATTCTCTGCATCGGAATCTCTGAAAATGAAATGTGAGTCTTGGGTTAATGGGAATAAAAATAAATGACTACTACAGCATCGGCAGCAGATAAACACCTTATCTCAGTGGCTCGTGTTATTCCGGTAGTGCCAATGAATGGCTTGAAAAGATACCAATGCACTCATAAGCTCCCCCTTTTACGCCTGTTATTAAAGTATGTAACAATGTATCTTTGTGCAGTGTGAAAGCAGCACTCCTAGTTAGTAAGTAGTAAGGAAAAGAAAATTGAAATGAGTAAGAGCAAAGGCAGCTGTTCTGCAGGACAGAGCTGCGCTCTCTCGTGTGCCGGCCCTGAGAGGATCTGCGTTGCTCTGACAACTATCAAAGTCCTCATCTCCCCTCTCCCCGGTCTTCTTCTCTTTATAAATATTTGTAAAACATCATGAAGATTAGAGAGCGATATGTCAGTGGGTTCAGAGGAGAGGACAAAGCCCTTCAGGAACACTGAAGTGTTGTTTGCTTATAATATTATCGTAATTCAGAAACAACTACACAAAACCCCAAAAAAGTCAAAGAACCTAGAAACAAAGACAAAACAGGAAGAAAACAAATTGGTCACCAAATAATTGCACATATTTTTGAGAAAAAAAATCAGGGCCACCAGAATGAAAAGATTCTTATAAAGACTGTCTTGTATAAATTAAAAATAAATTTCAGGGTCCCTCAAGAGAAATGGAGTTCTCTTTCTGCTCAGAAACAAAACAAAGGCAGTGACACAGGAGGGACTGCAGGCTCAGTTTGGAGCTTAAGGACCCATCTCTCCCAGCATGCCCTAGACCAGTGATGGTGACCTTCTGGAGCTTTCGATGATATGAGCAGTCTGCTGCAGCCCAAGTACCACAGGTTCACCACCGTCCTATTACAACCAAGCAGGCCCATGGACATGCGTTTTTATCACTATTCCAAAAATAACGTATCTTTACCAACTGCCGCCTGTTAGGGGACAAACGCTTTCACTGGTCTCCAAATTACCATTCCTAACTGTAGTCTCTGAATATACTGTATAGTATCTGTATATATCCATGGGTATGTATTTGCATTTGTGTACACACACACACTTTTCGCAGAACTGGGGATTGAGCTCAGGCCTTGCACATACATGGCAGGCAAGCACTCTACCCAAGCCCCCTTTTTTTTAATTTTGGGAGAGGGTCTCACTAAGTTGCCCAGGCTGGCCCTGAACTTGTGATCCTCCTCCCCCAGCTTCCTGAGTAGCTGGACTGCACCTGGCTTAACTCTGTCTTTAATGTTTACTTCACGGTTCTACTGTGAGAAGTCCAACATGTGTGCTGTACGCACCCTATGCACACCTGTGCACACCCTTCGCACACCTGTGCACACACACACACAGGTGTAATAACAGTGCGTTCCTTTTGCGCGTTTCATGGCACTTGCACAGCCATTCTAACCTGATCACTATCAGGTCACAGCACCAGGTCCTCCAGTACGTTATACAAAGAGCTTCTGGAGAAAAAGATGTTTTTACCCTCAAAGGGAAAGCATCGTGAAGTCTGGCATGCATGTTTGTATCAATGTAAAATGTCATATATGTAATATGTACACACAATGGAGCCATACTGTAGAACTGCTTAGCATCTGTATTTATTTCAGCATTTACAATTCTTACCACTGACATTTTATTCTGTGAAGTAAGGAGGTCACACATGGCACAATTATGTGTAGATCTCACCTGGTAGTGTAATCTGTATTAGTTGAAAGTTCTTTTAAGTAGAAACAAATTTAAACACACACACACACACACACACACACACCCCTCTAAAAGCAGGTATCTTACGCAGGGAGGGTACAGAGTAGCTTCCAAAGCCCAGCCTGCTGTAAATCCCCTACCTGGTGAACCACCACCTGAACTCTCGGCCCGACCTGCAGGTGCCACCGCCTAAATGCCCACTCGGGAGACAGATCCGGCATCAAGGAAACCACAGGCAGAGTGCGCCACTGCGGACACAGCTAGGTCCCTCCAGATGTCTCCCGTCCTACCAGAGCCAACACTTACACCTCCTCCTGCTCCCAAGCCCCCACCAGCCTCCAACTCCTCATCCTCAGCAGAGAACAACGCTCTTCAGAACCTGGAAGCTGCCAGGCACTCCCCAACCCAAGCACACCTGCAAACCTATTGCTCTGCTTTTCTGTACATCCTATTTGTGTAGAGCAGGTGTTGTTGTTTGTTCTTGTTTTTTATTGAGGCAGGGACTGTGCAGGTGGCTTGAACTCACTATGGAGCCAGGCTGGCCTTGAACTCGCAGTGATCTTCCTGCCTCAGCCTTCCAAGCGCTGGGATTATAGGTGTGTGCCACCACACTTAGGAGGTGCTCTTCTCTTCCTGCCACAAAGCTAAAGGTTCGGGACCCCATCTCTGCCTAGGGGCCTCACTGCACTGGCCACTTGCCTCTTTTCCGTGTCTGCTTCAAGCTCTCATTCTTTCCTGGGTCATTTCTACAGTCAGACGTGTTTTATTTTAATAGTCCCAAATCAGGAGTAGGTTACCAAACCATAAAAAGTGACCATTCTAACATTAACATTTTCAAGTAACACATTTTAATATCTAAATAAAAACACGAAGAGCAACATGTAAATAAAGACTCCTCTGTATCTGGTACAGTTCAGCATTCCAAACTTCCTGAAACACTCTTCCCCTCGACTCCCGATGGCAGCGCTACAGCCGCACTCCCTGGATTTCCTCCTGTGCTCTGCCCCAGTGCAGCCCTTCCACTCCATCCTCCGGGTGCTGCCTTTGGCTCCTTTCCTGTCTCCGGAGCAGCTTCACACTCTCCACATGCGGGCAGCAGACTGGGTCTCCAGCTTGCACCCCAGCCCCCCGCCCCGCCCCCATCCGGGCAACTCCGAAGCGGACCCCTCCAGCACCAGTCAGCCTCTGCACACGACCTGCTTCCTTACCCCCCACCGCACGGCACACTAACAATCTCTGCTGGGGCAGCAACGGGCCCCGCTCAAGCACTGCACTGGAGTCCTGCTGCCGGTCAGGCCAGTGGAAGACAGGCCTCTGGAAAAGCTTTGCCCTGCTTTAGGCACCGGTCTTTTCTCTGCTTTCTTTGTTTTTGCTGCCCAGTGAGGCTAACAGTGAAACGGCCAGCTTGCCACATCAGGTGACAGGCTTGAGGTCTGGCCAGCACACCCCACCCCCAGGCTGGTGGGTGGAGCAGCTATTTACCTTAAGAAGGTACTAGTCCTAGTCTTATTTTGTTAAAACAAAAAACCATTGTTTAAGTCCTCTATGGCTGTTACGCCATGGTTACCTGACCCTTGTTTCAATGGCCAAAACCACACCCCTCCCAGGCTCAAGTGCTCTCCTTCTCGGTAAATCCAGCCCTGCTGCTCACACGAAGAACCTGGCAGGCAAGGGCTGTGTCACCTCATCTCTCAGACCCTCTCCCGTCTCTCACACCCACCAAATACTACCCCTCTCGCCTCCCCAACACATCCGACTGCCCCTGCCTCTCACCTCCAGCTGGTCTCCCTCCAGCCCTCTGTGGAGAGCAGGGTTTAAAATGCATGCCATGCCATGCTGCTTCGTATGCACTTAGAAATTCCATGAGGCACTGCGGTCTAGAGCCCAACATGGCACATCAGACTCTGCAGAGATGTTTCCACACCACACCCAGAGAATCGCCTCTGGCAGACCCCTGGAGCGCCAAGTAACGCTTCAGATTCTTCAGCCCAGCTCCAGGAAGCCACATGCCAAAATGCAGACACCCTGACAATCCTGACGCACATCAGAACACGAGAAACCCCACCCACACCGCGTGATGTGGTGGCAAGCCTCGTGTATGGCTGATTTTCTATTTCCCTCACTCTTCTTTCAGTGTTTGTCCTTTACCTTCTCAAATGAGCTGGACGCCTTCCTGTTCTGGGACCCTGTCCCAAATCACAACCCCGCCTCCTCCACAGAATAGAGCATAGAGCAGCAGGGAGGCAGGCGTGCAGGTGCGCTCGGGCTGAGGGCGTGTCCGCAGCTTCCCTGTTCTGAGTGTGAAAGGTCTCTGCTGAGAGAGTTGTGAGGGTCTGGGGACAGGGACTCTGGGACCTCCGAGCCATTCCAGCCCTCCAGTCCTACTCCACCTTTCCTCTGGCTCGTTGCAAACATCAATATTACATTTCTGGGAAAACTGACCACAGCGAAGCACCCACACTAAATGACATCGTGTTACTCACGCTACTTTCCTACCACTTACTAGCTTACTTGCTTAACCATTTTTAAGATACGTCATTAAAATTATAGCTATTTTTCCCTGCATGTATTCCTCTTCCTCCAAGAAGTAAGCTCTGCCTGAAGATCGCTCAGTTTGAGGATCAGCGTTCCTATTTTACACTTTTAACTGTAGTGTTTGTGTCTCATCAAGTTCTGTTACAGATGTACTGTACAAGAACGGCTATGGAGTGTACCGCTTTGCAACTCTCTTCCTTCACTAATTAAAATGAAGCACAACTCCATGCTTCAGGACTAAATTACTTCTCATTTTGATTATTTTGGTCGTTATTCAGTAACTGTCTCCTAGATCACAGACCACCAGCAGGACTGCGCTTGTCAAGTCACCTCTGCATAGCCTGTGCACCTGCAGAGTCTGGCACTGAACAGGCAAGTAATAAACACTGGATGAATGAAAACCAATCAGTTTACATAGATCTGAACTACTCCATCACATCAGCCAAGCCTCTCAGACTAATTATGTCTGTGCGCTATATAAACAAAAGCCAGTGAAATGTGAAGAGAAGAACCCTCTCCTAATCCTCTTCTGGTTCATACTGCGTAGAAAGACTTCAAGTGAAAGAGTTTAAAGACAATGTATTTTTATTGTATATCGAGGCATCTAACTTTGGACCTTGGTGAGGGACCTGTATGTACTCTATTACCATAAATTAAGAGAACACAGAAGAAAAACAAAATTCCTGCATGAAAAACGTTTGCTAGATAAAAGAGGGATTGAGAATACTGAGCTGGAAACGGAAGAGCCCTGACCTTCTCCAGCCACTCTGTAGTAGAGGGAGAAAGCAACTTCACAAGAGCAGTGAGCTCTTTGACCACTCCTGCTCCACACTCCACTCATTACAAAAGCAGTATGAAAAAAAGGTAGCTTAAACATAAAGTGGGTTATGAACCATAAAACTGCCAACTTGTCAGAGCAAAGGAGCTGCGTCAGCTAGGACTTCTAGTTTCTACTTCAAAAGCAGAACTGTTTCTTCATCATATAGTAAATAAAGCATATCCCTGTATTGTGACTGTGCTTATATTTAAATTGTAATATTGAATTTAAAATTTGATTACAGTTAAAATTTACATGCAAGGTCAACCATAAATGGCCTCGGGTAATACAGAAATTTAACTTTGTCAGAGTCAGATTAATCTTGGTCCTGCCTCCAAAAACTAAAACTGTATCCTAAAAACAAGCATAATACTAAACAAAGATAAAATAATTCTAGGATACTAAAGTTCAAGATTATAATTGAGAATGGCCATATACAAATAAGACAAATGCAACTTCTACTTGGAGTTCTGTGAAAGGCTCCAGGAGTTAAAGATTTTTAATCTTACAGGCATTCAGAGAAGGTAAATGTATTTCTCAAATAGCTTGCAAGTTACATCTACTTTTAATGCTAACGTATTAATTTGTATTTGATGCTGTAGTATAAAAAGAACATACTGTAAGTCATGAAAAGCATTCACATCAATAATAAAGCTAAAGAATGATTTTAATGTTCAGAATTTAAAACTTTTTATCTTCTATAATCAAGTACCATTGGATTGAATTTTCCCATCTACTTTAGAACATAAATCAGATCATGTCTGATCATATCTGCTCAGAACTCCCCAGTGGGAGTACTTTGCATTGAAAGGCACTTAGGGGGTAGGAATTTCCTTTCTGCAAGTGGAGGCACACATGTACACATTAAAATCACAGGACGCTGGTGATACGGGATGTAGACACCACTTCCTTTTGTGTAAAGTATAACGAAAAATAAACTTCAAAGGGTAACATTTTCCCGAAGGCATTTTGAAATTGTTAGTCCTTTCACTTGCGTGATATAGCCCAAATTTCAGCAGTAAGGTGACGTACAACGTTCTTATTAGATCTTACAGCATAAAAAGCACCATCAGCATACAGATCCTGACTCCATACACCTAACAGCTGTGTGACCTTAGGGAATGTACACAACCTATTACAGCCTACAATACCACTTCACAGTATTTGTCTACTTCACAGCTTTCATGAGGATTAAAGAACTCTCTGACCATGCTTTACACTAGTGGTTGACCCAAAGTGAATCACAATAAATGTCAGTTATTACCAATAATCCTAAAAGCTACACTATTTAAATTTTGATATTACCAGGATTCTGTTAGTGCATGTCTTGTTTCTCTGGTTTGCTAAAATTGTTGGCCTAAGAAACAAAAAGAAAATCTACAAAATACTTTATTTGCCAAGGGAAGGCCATGGAGTAAGGAAACCCAGGTTCCCCTGGTTTCGGCCTACACTTCTGAGGACTGCTCACTGTCTCGTGAGCTCGTCTGTACATGGCTAAGTTTCCTGTGTTAGGCAAAAGGAACTCGACTTCCAGGCTCTGCCACAGCCACTAGGCATGGAGGGACTGTTTTTGTACTTTAGGTACACACGGCCATTCCAAACTTGTGATTAAGACTATACACAGGTGAGCAGTATGAGAAAGGGAGTACTGCTTCATGTAGCCAACTTTAAATCAAGACTGGGGAAATCAGTCACAGGAAGTAAGTCTTAAAAATACTAAACAGGCATTATGAATAGAAAAATATTTACATCCATTTTCTCAGTAGAATCCAGACATGGAAGTTCAGGGCTATGATACATCGTACCCACTCAGAACCTACGATACCCACGCAACTTTCATTTATGCCACAGAAATCATAAGACTACAAGGTAAGCTAAAGGCATCAGTCTATCTTCGCATATTTTTTAACAAAAACATTCCATGCTTCACCATGGCACCCATAAGACTTTGCAGCCAGGCATGGGAGCACATCCTCTAATTCCAGCACTCAGGAAGCTGAGGCAGGATGA